>NC_044002.1:13584899-13714899 GCF_902150065.1 Myripristis murdjan | reverse complement strand
TGGTCGTTTTTTATTGTGATTGTCTCTTACAGTTGATTTCTCAGGGGATAAAAGGTAGATCTGTGTGTGCGTTTGCCCTTGTCTGTGCGTGTTACAGTGCACATGTCTTTGTTTGGGTTTTTCTTTACATTTGAAGGTGTGTGTGTGTGTGTGTGTGAGAGAGAGAGAGAGAGAGAGAGAGAGAAAGAGAGAGACGACCCTCAGCTGTCAGTAGTTTTTGATGAACATTTAATTCATCCCAGGAGACATGCCTGTGTGCGTGTGTGTGTGTGTGTGTGCGGTATGTGTTACACCACCATAAATGCTGCTGAAAAATAAAATTCAGTGTTAGATTGAAATTTCCTCTGGATCTATATCGTTCTGTCTGTCTTTTCCCTCCCTCCTGTGTTTTTCTCTTTGCATTTTTTTCCTTCCTTCCTTCATTCTTTCTTTCCCTCTCTCATTTTCACTCCGGTTTGCTGCGGCCAGTGCACATCCATACAGGCATCCATGTTTTTCCACAGAAATGCACAACAACACATTTACATGGGAAGTTGGGAACACTGACACAGCTTTGACTTTTATTGAGTACATTTACATGCACACCATATTCCGGTTCGGCTCAATATTCCGGTTAAGGTAACTGCGCCGCGGCAACTGGAATATTCCGTTTACATGTTACTTGGCATGCCCCCTTGTTTCGGCGTATTCCACTCTCTGACGTAATGCGACACTCAGCCGCGGGGGGCAGCAGCATGCGTATAGGCGTCTGGTCTGCCGGAAAAACAGACGAAGAAGTCTTCTTCCTCGTCTTCTTCTTCTTTTTCTTCTTCTTCTGTCGCTATTTCTATGTTTTCTCCCATCGATATACTCCGTGATATTTAAGTCTTTCATTAGCTGAAGGCGGACTGCAGTCTCCTGGCTCTTGCTGCTGTTCGCCCTGCCGTTTTCCCCACTTGCAGGTAACCATAGCAACGAAGACGCCACAGAAGTCCTTGTGAGTCGAGCATGCGCAGTCGTGACTGAATATTCCGGTTCGGGGAGTTTTCCGACTAAGGTGTTTACATGCCCCAATATTCCGGTTGGAACAGGAATATTCCAGGGGGCTTATTTGGAATTCTCTCCAACCGGAATATGACCTTAATCGGGTTCGGTGCGTGTTTACATGACACGGGCGCAACCGGAATATTGCGAATATTCCGGTTAATACAGGAATAAGGTGTGCATGCAAACGTGCTCATTGTCATTATTTCCAGTTTCCTCCTCTCCGGTGTCTCATAGTTACCCCCACAGTTTTCAGACTCCCCTATCTGGTGTGGAGTGCCAGTAAATACAAAACTCTCAAGTCACATTTGACACAAGACACATATGCCTGCGTATTTTTGACAGCCGTTCATCAAAATAATTTTTGCTTACTCTCCTAAGTAACATTTCTTAATGCAACATTTGACTTCTTTTGCTTTATAGGACATGAGCTTTTCTAAAATGCGTGTAGAGAATTATCTTTTGCAGCTGTTTGGACAAAACAACATTTTTTTTTTCATTGTATGAATTGGTGACATTTTAGTATTTTACAGCATCATGCCAGACAGTGTGGGGAGTATGCATGCACTGTGTTGATTTATTTTTACTGATTTGTATTTTTTTTTTTTTTTTTTTTCAAAAACTGAGTCTCAGTAGTGTGTTAGCTGCTGCATAAGACCTTTATATATTTTACACATTCACCAGGAAGATTTGGGAATATTTTAAATTGGAAGCTATATATGTATCCAGAAAAAATAGACTTATGTATGTTTCACTCAAATATTTCACCCATTTCCTCATTACCTCGCCTCTCCTCTCCTCCTCTGCTACAAACCCAAACTATAATTGATACAATTACACCTCCTCCTGTTCCCCAGGGCAAGCACACAGTCATTGTGCTCTGCAATCTGCCATCTCTAAATGAGGAACTTTTCTGCGATATAATTGAAATTTGGTTTTTCAAGACATTGAATATTTCCCCTGGGCAACAGAGGTGATGTGATTCAGGTGCGACACTGGGAATCAGAATCATCTTATTCCAATTTCATTTAATACAGACTTAAACTTTGCCGCAGCTGTGTGCATGCATATTTATGGAGATGTAAGACACAACATGTGGATTGCCTCTGCTGTTGCCAACACTCTGCCTGTTTAGATCTGCCAGAAGAATCGTCATTGATTCTATTATTACAGGTGTTGGGAAAAAGTGCCCTAGTGCTGTTTTTTTTTTTTTTTTTTTTAATTTTATTTTAAGAATCAAACACATTAAGAGGTAGCGGAGTTTTTTCAGTGCTTTTGGCTGAAGAAATTCATGAGTCTACTTGGCTGTTAGGATTCTCAGTGGTTAATGACTTATGATATAGAGAGGAGTGCTTTCTGATAAACCCTGTTTCCTTTCAGCAAGCTTTGATCACACACTTCTTGTCCCCCGTCTCTACCCTTTTACTTGTTTCTGTCTTTTAATGTCCAAGTGGCTTTCCATTCTTTTCTGCTCATTCCCAGCTCTTTATCACTTTCTTGTTCTCTATTCTCTTTTTTCCTCTATTAGGCCTCCTAGTCCTATTTATCTCCTCATATGACTTACTGAGGTATATGTACTTAATTCTTGTGTTCAGTGTTGTGATTCTTCTACAAAACATCACCTACAATGTTTAACCTTTAGGCTACTATTATGACTTATGATTAACCTAATCCTGTGTTGATCCACAGGGTATGTGAACATTATTGTTTCATGTGGTTTCTATTATTGATTTAGTGATCGATATCTGTTGTCTCCTGGTGTATTTGGGTCTTTTCCAAGTGGGATCAGATTCCCACTGGTCCATTCCATCATGGCTTGTATATTAAAATATTTATGTTGTATATCACTTCTGATGCCTGAGGAAGGTCAGTGTATGGAAACACTGCAAAAATAAAATATGTTGTAGTGCAAATGGTGTGTGGGAGTTGTACCTTTTACTTATAAGGTGTTATCCCCCGCTATTTCATTATCTATCTCCATGAGAAATTACATTTTTTAATACTCTTAGTATTGAATTGTATTTTTGTTGTTTATTGTGAGTCAGAAAACAACAATATCAGACAAATGAACAAAGAACCAAAATCACTTTCTAAAATTTAGGCTAATCTTGACCTTTTCATGATTAATACAACAGTGATGATGACGATGATGATGATGATGATGATGATGATGGCGATGACAGGTTGTATCGGGACCATTACATAGATTTACTTTGATTGATCTGTAAACATTGATGGACGTGGCTTGAATAAATAATGTTTAAAACACTAAAAAGAAACTGTTAAGCATCCAGCAAATTCACTCCCATCAAGTTCACTTTAATTATGAAATTAAGTATGAACAACATTATATATTGTTAAGCATATTCAGTATACTTATATATACATATATAGCATTAGTATGAGAGGCAAAACAAGCAGATGGAAACTAAACTATATATGAACCACAAACAAGACACAAACTGCTGAATCCCAATGAGAAAAACATGAAGATTTTTTCAGATCATATTATACAAGGTGATTTCAGGAGACAAAACATTTTATACACTGAGTGTGTTTGTGCATGTGGCCACTGAATGTACGTCTTCCCCTTTTTTGGAGTTAATCTCTGTTTAAAGTTTAACTCACCTCCTTCTCTTTATCTGTATAGAAGCAGATGTCATTTCCCTCCCAAATGTCACATGAACTATCAGTGGTTCTTGCACTACTACAGGTGTGCTTATGTTTGCTGAGGACCCTAAAGCAGAGAGCCACTTTTTGATGGTTATAAATGGCATGTTACAGTTTCTCAGTGTCATGCAAAACAAGTAAAATAAATGAATGTTGGTAATTCAGAAATTTTATACAGAAATACAATGCAAACAAAATATGCACAGCACACTGAAATCATATTATCATGTTAATTTCATGTTTACCCACTTGTCCCCATTAAATTTGGAAAAGTCACTAAATATGAAGACAAAAAAAATAGATGTCAATCACGTATTTAGAGACATTAAACACTGAGATCAGATTGACCCCAAAGATCATAGGAGGGTTAAACGTACTCTATACAAAGAAAAGGCAACTTCAGCTGACAGTCCTTATCGCTCCACTTGTAGCCATCCTTCGTGTCGATGGCTCCACAGTAGTTGGAGAGAGGAGGCTCAGGCGGTGTGTCGTTCTTCCAGTTGCTGTAGCCCACGACCCTGTCACTGGTCCAGATCCAGAAGCCAAATATGCGACTCTGCCTCAGACCGAGCCAGAATGGACCGGACACATCGAGTTTCGTTAGCCACTGCTTGACTGCTTCCTGATCATCAGCGCTGTCGATCCACAGGGGGACATCATAGTTGTCCTTGCAGTAGTCAAAGGTCTCTTCCCAGCGTAAAGGTTCTTTGATCACTTTGATTCTCCCGTTGCCTGAAGTTGGAACGGTAAAATAAGAAAAGTAAGCCTCTCAGGCAGAAACATGAATCCTCAACATTCCTGATTTGAAGCAGTTTTTGAAGTGAATAATGGCCTCAAAACACCTCAATGGTTTGACTTGAATTTAATGTAATGTTCTTTTGGACTTGATTCTGGTGTCTTTTTTTTTTTTTTTTTGCGCTAAGATGAACTTAAAGTTTCTTGACAAAAAAACTTAAACTTTAATATTAAATTAAACTTAAATTTAGAGCCTTTTTTGGTAACACTTTATCTGAGGGCGGTGTTCACAAGACTGACATAACACATGGACTTAATTAATGTTTATGACACTTTTCCTGCAAAGCTGACATTGCCTGGGATGTTTTGTCACGACAGCTTGACATTAGCCAAGCTTAAGGCATCTCTCATGTCACGAAAAGCTGGCATGTCATGGTCAGGACTACTTAAGATTTCCACTGCAACCTGTCATAAACATGACACAACTTTATTTTTATTTATCTATTTACTTATTTTACTTTTCTTGGGTTTTGGCTCGTTTTTTCTAGATCTTGGGTTTGACTGATATTATTCTGATCATCTGGTATTTATTATGATTTTTTGTCTCCCTACAAAAAACTTTTAAGCATAATGCTTAATGCTTACCTCTGGAGCAAACAAAGTGGTAAAATGTGCCGTGACTGTTTAATGGATACAGTTTTTGTGAAGATGAAATGAGAGCTGCGGATGTTTCTCTCTTGTATTGAGGCATCCACTCTCTGAATGTCGAGCACTCGTCATTCTCCCACTCCAACTTATCATGCAGAAGTCCAATCCAGAAGCTGCTCTTCTCTCCTTTTCTAATCACTTCCTGTTCCTGCGTGTCGTTGCCGATGCTGACCAGGTCAGTGTGATATCTCCTGCAATACCTCCGAGCTTCACACCAGTTCATCTTCTTTTTGATCAGGAAGTACTTATTATCTGGGAAAAAAAAAAAAAAAAAAAAAAAAAAGGTTGTGTATGTGTGTGTATGTGTATGTCTCTTTCAACCAAGTGCAAATGTGTCTGAACTTACCCTTGTAGCACATGAAAGCTTTTTTGTCTGAGCAGTTAAAATCTTTCCATTCAGTGTTGACAATAGCGCCACATCTTTGTTTTCCATCTGTCACGTCTACAGACGAGATATTGAATGTACCATTGAATGTAAATGGTGTACCATCTGACCAAGTGGTGACATTCTCCCGACGGTGAAGACCAATCCACACTATTGGCTCACTAGTGAGGTTGCTCATGACCTTGGCATCATCGTCATCATACACTGTTGCAAGGGTGCTGCTTTTGTTTTTACAGCTGAGCCATGCAGCAGGCCGGAGCACTTTTTCTTTCACTGAGAATAATTCTCTCAGGCCACTCGATGTTAATGTGGAGCGAACAAACACTGTCAGAAGAAAAAAGTTAAAACACTATTATCCAATTACTTTTTGATAAATGAGTGGAAAGTAAATTAATAAACATACAAATTTTAAGAATCAGAACACAAGTTTAACCCTTTATTTAACTTTTTATTTAATTTAACCCTTAGGTGCATAAGTGTGTCAAAAATGACCCGTCTTACCTGTATTTTTTATTTTATTTTATTTATCTTTTTTGCAATAACTTTGCAATGAAAATCTTGCATTTTTCCTGTGCTATACATTTTTATTTTATTTATATTTTCTACTATTTGAGAAGGTAGAGGTTTTGTATTTCTACCCCAAGTTTCCATAAATGGATCAAAAATGCATTTCCCATGAAAGCATTTGAGCCTTACCAAATATAAAGCTGTTTACTGTTGAGTGCCCCTCAAATGCCAGAAGCGTAACCGCTTATCAAGACTATTTTACACATGATATTTCTATAATATTATATCGATATCCTCATTAGTATATGCATCTTTTTTTATTATTATTATTACTGGTGGAACTCTTTAAAGACACTAAATTCATAACCATGTAGCTAAGTTATCTAGTTAGTAATGGTAATAGAAGTAGCTTTATTTGTGTGTTATTAATAAAAATATCTTGCTGACATTAAGTGAATAATAATTATGGAAGCCCATATAGTAGGTGGGTTAGGTGGGTCAGTATAACCGGTATCCACCAGTTGAATACACTTTAAAATGCGTTACACAAATAATCATACTTTAAATGATAGATTATTGCTGTGCACACCGAACATGTTTATTTAATAAATGTAGTTAAACGTAAATAAAAATGAAAATAATCAGTTTAATTGATTGACAAATACAATAGGGGACATTTTTGACCCCATCATGGAGGAGTGTAGGTTCCACTCACTGATGCATCTCAGGGTTAAGAAACTCTCAGCTCCCCTCATACACAAACAACAGGTGTGCACACAGTTTCATGCTATTAAAAAGGAAACAGTGGAGGGCAGCTAGCAGAGGCACTCGTGAAATTTTGTCTGGTTTAAAACGACTGACGGTAAATGAATGCACACTTTTGATACACACCGTGACATGTGGTAAACACTCACAGTGTGCTTGAGGATGACAGGCAGCAGAAAGGCTTGAAGAGGAAACTGATAGCCAGGTAAGGGGCTCTTACCTGAGCACAGAACTAACAGGACGAGCTTCATCCTCATGGCGTTGGCACTGTTGAAAGCTGATCAGGTGACCTCACTAAGAGAAAGCCAGAGCGATCGCTGTTTAATGTAACTGGTATTAGAATATAGGGATCGGAGTCCTGATGGAGGGGAAAAAACTGCAAAAATTTGAGCATGTGAAATCGGTTAACCCTCACACATGTGTCCATTTTCAGAGGAAAGCTGCTGCAAGAGTTTCTCCAGTAAAGTTCAGTCCTGCTAAAATTTCTTTTGGTGATAAATTCAACAGTATCTGTATTTGTTTGTGTGTGTGTGTGTGGGAGGGTGTGGGTGTATTTGTAATAATAAAATAAAATTGTAATACATATTCAGTTTGTTACATTTGTCAGTTCTATCTAGCCAAAAATACACACTGAAACAAGTTTTTATTATTATTATTTTTTCCAAATCTGCAATACTGGAGAATTCTGGGCTGTATCATTGTCTGAGTTGTATTTTGGAGATATTACCAAATATTGAAATGTTACCAAAAATATGGCAGCATCCAACACATGCACAAACACATATGCACTGTCTGTGTATCTTTTTCATTTTTGGTATAATGTAATTCACTGCACTTTACACACTTCTAATGGGTTACAACAACACACAACATCCCACTCAGATAGAAATATTGTTACTTGTCAATATTTCACTCGAGTAGAAGTAACAAACAAATAAATAGATAAGAAGAGCGGCACAGCACAAAAGCAAATCAAACTTCCACAACACCGATAAACATGCATTTAGCAGGATATGTGCTGCTATACTTGAAGCATTAATCTCTCCACACTCCACTTTGTTTTTCAACTCGGTTTATTATATATTGTCTACAAATGCATCATTTATGTTGCAAACTTTCAGATTATAAAGAATGTCGTAAAAAATATGAAAAATAAGCGTCATTATTTGATTTACTGGGGCGGGAGGACTTTAAAATGGTATTGCTCAGCATTCAGTGGCAGAGCTGCATTGCTACTAGCTGCACAACCTATTTTCCCTATTGGGGATCAATAAAGGTTCATCTTCTCTTCTCTGATATGATTCTCTGCAATAGTGATATATACTTCTCTAAACAAGGGGGCATATGAGGCATTTTCCTTTTACATCACATGGGCTGATATCGCTTTCAAGGCTCAAATTTGAATAAAATTCCTGTTTGACGGGAGACACACATTTCTGTACAGAGAGGCTTCAGTACACAGACTGCTTTTGATTGTGAATGAGCTAAAACAGAAACATCTTGAAGTATAATAAATACATGGAAATGTGATGAACTATCCTAAGCCAAATCTAAAGATAAAGTTTTCACTGTATTTTTTTTTTTCCCCCCACAAAGTCTGGGAGTAAGCGTAAGCTGTAAAATGTCCTTACCTGGTCTACAGTGGTATTCACCTTCCTGCAGAATGTCACTGTCTGCCTCCAGCTACACAATCTCTATCACACCTGTACCTATTTAAGCATTTTATTATGCAAATTCCTTCCAACCCAACCAGTCCTGCAGCTTTTGAGCTCTGTCCAGGAACCAATGAACATGACCCAAACAAATGGGAGAAGAAAAAAAAAATTGGATGGATGGATTCAGTTGTTGGCCTCTTTATGATTATTATTTAAACCTCATGTTGTGTTCCGGTCAAATCTGACCGATTAAAAAGTTTTATCTCTGAAAAATGGAGTTAATTTGATCAGACTGACCTAAGATTCCATGACTTTGTCCACAGAGGATTTCAACACACAAAATAAATTGCATTAATCTGCATATAATTTTGTGTGTTTTATTCAACTTTTGTACACTCTTGGTGTTCCTGGTCAAAAATGACTGGCCCTTAGAAATGAATGGGGGAGACTACAATTAGTGTAAAAAACTGAGCTCAGGTACGTCCTCATTTGTCAGATGGACACACGCATACACACACACACATGCATGCAGGCATGCGCGCGCACACACACACATAACACACCTTGGGTTCCCTGGAAACCACTATGGGAACCTTTTCCCAGTAGAGGCTCTCTCTCCCATGGGAACAACACCTGTTGGCAGTTCTCACAGACAGCTGCAAAATTTTTTTTGAACTTTTCTCATAGCTTTGGTATATAAAACTTTTTTGAGGCCTTGCTCACAGTTCATTGCATGGCGGCACCATGGCAGATCGATATACCGTAAGTGCGGCTCTTGATTATATATTTGATCACCACACTGGTGAGGAGGAGGGAGGCCAGGAAACTGACAGTGAGGATGGATTAGAGGAGGAAGTGTCAAAAGATGAAGATGACACAGAATATAATCCAGACCAAGAAATAACTGATGGGGAGGAATCAAGTTATGAGGAGGATGGCCATGCTTGAGGTCACATTCAAGTCAAAGAATGGGAATTTATCTTGGTCTTCATCCCCACCTGAGAATCAAGGTAGGCTTTCAGCTGAAAATGTCATCAGGATGACCCCAGGACCCACAAAATATGCCGTATCCCGGATTGATGACATCAAATCCTGCTTTGAACTGTTCCTGAGTCCATCAAATCCATAGTGGTAAACATGACCAACGTGGAGGGGAAACAGATTTACAAAGACAATTGGTAGGTGGTAACCCAGACAGACATCAAAGCATACATGGGTCTTTTGATTTTGACTGGTGTGTACAGATCCAAAAACAAATCTACCAGCAGTTTATGGGATGCAGAGTCTGATCGGACAATTTTTTGGGCCACCATGTCACTCCAGAAATTTCACGTTGTCACGGGTGATTCGCTTTAACAACCGTGATACAAGACCAGGCCGTCGTCAAGTGGGTGGAGCGCCTGCCACTCATCTATAACCCAAGTCCAAACGTCACAGGGGATGAGCGTCTGGTTGCTTTTAGGGGATGCTGCCTTTTCAAACAGTATATGTTATGCTGTTATCAAGGAAAAATACATCTGATAGACTGATGAACATTGTAATGTTATTTTTCTTGTTAGTTGTTCTTTAATGTATTAAGATAAGAATATTGTGAAATTGTCCAAGTGTAGATTTGGGATAATTTCCTTTGTACACAAATAAAATCTTCCCTGTCACTTTTGACCAGGAACACTACAGGTGATTTATGTGATTGTATAAACATTTTAAATGGTTTCAAAACAAATCTCCTTGTTAACTTTGACACAAAGTACTCTGTGATAAAACAGTATATTATGTTTCATCTGATTATTTTTTATAGTCAAAATAATCCAGAAATTATGTTTTTTAGAACATGAAATTCAAAATATATAGGCTCAGATGAATGAGGCATATAGGCCATAAATAACAAATAGAAGGTCAAATCTTGTAATGTTCACAAGAACATAAGTTGTTCTCTAAATCTAGAACAAAAAGTAGTGATAATATATGTATTATCACAGTTTTTATGATGATTCTGAATGGAACAGACATTTTTTGACCGGGAACACAAAATTGTTTAACATGAAATGAACACAACATGAGGCTTCAATACGACAGATAGATGATGTGCAGTATATGACGGGTTTTATTGGCACCTCATACAAATTTACTTTGACATCAAGACCCAAACAATTACTGAAATCACTCCAGCCTCCCCAAGAATGTCCAAATTGACAGTCTGTGTGCATATTTATTTTTGTAGAGTCCAAATAAATTGTGTCTTAAAGTTGATCACCCAGTGATGAGAGGACTAATTCTTTTGAATAACTTAACGCTGCCCGGTACTTTCCCAGGTCATTTGATTCATATTTGTGATACAGAAGTCTTAAATTATGAAAGTAAACATGAATAGAATTAGATATTGTTAGATATATGCAGCAATACAGTCATAGCATTAGTGAGAAAGCAAATAAATCTAATGGAAATGTGATTTGACTATGACCCACAGCATGAACAGCATGGAAAATTCAAGGTTATTTTACAGCAGGTTATTTCTGAACACATGTAACTGTGAGTATACAGTATCTGTATGTATCTTTACCAAACTCTGAATCCCTTTTAAGTTTAAAAATCCTATAACTCACTTTGTTCTCTTTATCTGTATAAATGCAGGTGCAATTAGGGCAATCAATACAAGATCATACAGTAGACTCTATTCATTTCATTAGAGTACTTAATGTCCCTTATATTGTGTACATTCAGGGCTCTAGTTTCGCAGACCTGGCGAGGCAGGGGCGCAGTGCAGCTGCGCTTCGCCAACTGGGTGTGGCCAGGTGGATTTTGCAAGTTTGGCACGCCGTGTGCCATAGCACAAGTACCCCGCCGTTCCTCCTACTGGCGCAAGGGAGGAGAGAAGGCGTGGAGTGGGTTTGACACAGCCGATTCACTTTAAACCAATCAAATGAGCCCCTGTCCTCGCCTTTTGAAACGCGCTGCGTGAAGGCGTAATGAACGTTTACACAACTGACAGGGAGGTTTACTGCCGCAGGCGGAGCGCAGTGGAAGTTTGGCTGACGGGCGCGCACACGTCACCAAAACCTCACAGGCAGGTTTCCGGAATATCAGGCACATTAACAACACAATAAATACTGACAAAAACCACTATTCAATGCTACTATCACAATCAGTACATTTATCTCCATATCTCCATAGACTGTCCCATCACAACTGATGTCAGATCAAAGGAAACTGGCACTGTTTGTGCTGATTGTGAGGTTTTGGTGACGTTTGCGCACTGCACGCTGGTCAGCCAAACTTCCACTGCGCCGGCTCCGCTCCGTCTTGCGCTGAAAGTAGACGTGGTTTCAGATGGCGAGCTTTGGGCGCACCTCTGCGAAGCCTTTTGGCACGAAACTGTCACTGCGCCAAGCTGAATCTGTTGACACCTCCCCCTGTTGCGCCGCCACTCCCATCTCGGCGCACCTCAGTCTGCGAAACTAGGAAACTGTGCGCCCCTCAGGTTGCGCTGGTCGAAACTAGCTCCGCGCGGGGCTCGCCTCACTGCGCCACGCTGCGCTGGGAAACTAGAGCCCTCAGTGTATATGTGCAGAGCTGCATATAAATTAACCCATGTCTTATCTTCAAATATACTAAGATTTTTATCAGTTGGGGTCAATTTGATCCCAGTCATTTAAACCTCCAGAAAATTATTATAATAAAAATGTTAACCAAGTTTATGTGTCAGGTACTTAGGGCTCTATCTTTCGCACTTCGCTACCTGCTGCCACTACCCGCTACCTGTGAATTACACATTTAGCAGCTTCCACTATCCCTAAACGGTATCTTGCGGCCACACTACCCGCTACACATTATGCCGACTCCTTTATTTGCGCCTGTATCCATGGGTGTGTTTATGCGCTTTCCCTACAATTGCTATCTTGACCACACACGTTAAGGAAAGCGGATAGCAGGTCCTCAGAACCACCCGCTATCCCATTTGGGCTTTTACAAGAGCGCGCCCAGGCGGCTTCAATGTGCGTCCACTAGGACACATGTGGACGTGCACATGCGGCTCCACCTCCCCAATTAACTCGCCTATAAAAAGCCACCTTGCTTTAGCCTCAGTTGAAGCCCTGAGAAAATGGCAGAGATAGTACTAAATCGCGACCTTCCTCTCTCCATCACGGGTTTCGGTTTGCGGATTTAGGATAGCGCAGCCTGCTCTTACAGGCAATGGCATCTGGCACACTGATTGATTTAACTGGTGTAACATCCAAACCACGGCTATGCATAATGTAACGGGTAGTGCAGATGTTTTAGGGATAATGGCACATGTGCAAGATAGCAACTTTTGCAGGGGAATGCCTCTTATGCAATGCTAAATCCCCAAATAACAGGTTTAGGGACTCTGACGCAAGATAGAGCCCGTAGTGTCTTGTTGATTACCTAAACAGCCCTTTAAATAAATCATAACCTCCCACACTCACGCCCCTTATACATCAAAGTTCTTGTGTGAATCATATTTTTCCCTCCCAAATGTCACATGACAGGTGTGGTTATGTTCTATGAGGGGATTAAAAGTACTCTATACAAAGAAAAGGCAACTTCAGCTGACAGTCCTTATCGCTCCACTTGTAGCCATCCTTCTCGTCAATGGCTCCACAGTAGTTGGAGAGAGGAGGCTCAGGCGGTGTGTTGTTCTTCCAGTTGCTGTAGCCCACGACCCTGTCACTGGTCCAGATCCAGAAGCCAAATATGCGACTCTGCCTCAGACCGAGCCAGAATGGACCGGACACATTGAGGTGCTGTAGCCACTGCTCGACCGCTCTCTGATCATCAGCGCTGTCGATCCACAGGGGGACATCATAGTTGTCCTTGCATTTGTCAAAGGTCTCTTCCCAGCGTAAAGGTTCATTGATCACTTTGATTCTCCCGTTGCCTGAAGTTGGAACGGTAAAATAAGGAAAGTAAGACTCTCAGGCAGAAACATGAATTCTCAGCATTCCTGATTTGAAGCAATTCTGTGTATAATGGCCTCAAAACACTGCAATCTAAGGGTCTTGGTCTAGAGGTAGGACTCTGTAGTCACACTTGTCTGGGTTTTCTTTTGGACTGATTGATACTGGTGTCAATTTTTTTTTTTTTTTTGTACTCAGATGAACTTAACCCTTTAGGCGCCCGAGTTTTTTTCCCGCGGCTTCTCCCGCATCTGCCACGACAACCGCGGTTGTTTTCATCCTCGCTACATTCACCCATATTTGCGGTGTTATGAGCCCCCCTGCCACCTCGACCACGTCCCCTGCTTGGCGTTCGCAGAATGCTTCCACCCCGGCCACGCTGAGGTGAAGCATCCGCTATACAGTGTGCTGATTGTGGACTATGGCGCGCGGACTCGCCGTCACTACTAACATCAGTTTCTGCTTCACTGGACAACTGCATGTCTTCCTCCTTGGAATCGGAGTCAGCCAGTACCTGACGAAGTACTTAGTCGACGGTAAACCGACCTCTCGGCATCATGAGTAAATGAAAAAACACTCTTTCGCTCTGCTCTGCTCTCGCTATGCTCAGCACTACTACCACTGCTTCGCCGCCGCGTCTCTTGCTTGTCGCAATTTTGTGACTTTGGCGCTTAAAGGGTTAAAGTTTCTTGAGGGGGAAAAAAAACAATCACCAATTTCATCTCAAGGGGCTATCCTATTATAAATTCAAATTCAAGTAAATTCAAATTTAAAAAACTCTTTAGATCTAATCTAGGTCTAATCTTTGTCTGAAATACAGTCACTGTCTTGATTTTTACAATGATTATATTGATTACTGTTTATTGTGATTTTTTTTTTCTTTTGTTCTCCCTACAAATGACTTTTCAGCGATATAATATTTAACGCTTACCTCTGGAGCAAAGAAAAGGTTTTGTTTCGTGAATGTGATATATATACAGCTTTCTTTTATATTGTTGGAACACTGTGACATTTGATTGCTCGGGATTCTCTCTCTCATGCCACTCTCTGAATGTCGAGCACTCGTCATTCTCCCACTCCCACTCATCATGCAGAAGTCCAATCCAGAAGCTGCTGTTCCCTCCTGCTGTAATCACTTCCTCTTTCTGCGTGTCGTTGCTGATGCTGACCAGGTCAGTGTGATATTTCCTGCAATATCTCCGAGCTTCACACCAGTTCATCTCCTTTTTTACGAGGGTGTACTTATTATCTGGAAAAAAAAATGTTGTGTGTGTGTGTTCATCAACTGAAAAGTACATATACATATGAGAAATTCTGGGGACTTACTCTTGTAGCACATGAAATGTTTTCTGTGTGAGCAGTTAAAATCTTTCCATTCAGTGTTGACAATAGCTCCACATCTTTGTTTTCCATCTGTCACGTTTACAGACGAGATATTGAATGTACCATTGAATGTAAATGATGTACCATCTGACCAAGTGGTGACATTATCCCGACGGTGAAGACCAATCCACGCCATTGCGGGGAGAGTGTAATTTTTTATGAGGCTACTTATGACCTTGGCATCATCATCATCATACACTGTTGCAAGGGTACTGTGGTTTTTTTGACAGCTGAGCCATGCAGCAGACCGGTTCATGCAATTAGTTTTTTCCGCTGCGAAGAACTCTCTCAGGTCACTCGATGTTAATGTAGAGTGAACAAATGCTGTGAGAGGAGAAAGTCAAACCATTATTGTGCAATTACCCAACAATAAAGGATTTAAAAATAAAATGCATAAAAATGTACACTTTAGGATACATAGTACAAGGTTGTGGAAGTGTTATTGGTTTTTCAATAATGGCAAATGGACTGCATTTCTATAGCGCTTTTCTAGTCTACTGACCACTCAAAGCGCTTTACAATGTTTTTGCCACACATTCACCCATTCACACACACATTCACACACTGACAGCAATAGAGAAATCACAGTTGAATTGAGCAACACCAGAATCTCTCAAAACTTTTTTTTTTTTTTTTTTTTTAAAGTGAATGCGTGATTCACAAAACTGGAACCAAGCTAAAGCTGGAAACTAATTCCAAAAAAATCTGTATGGCATTATGTGTTGGTACATCCCAATATGACACTAATATGTTTTATTTTTGGCATCGACTACCTTTCTTCTTTTGTTCTTTACTTTCACATCACATGCATTTGTTTTTTCTCCCTCGCTCTGTCTCAGAACATACATGTAACAGTGTGTGGTGTGTGTGTGGGTAGGTGGGTGAGGTTGTTTTTCATGGTGGGGCAGGGCCCTTAGTCACTACCTCTAACAACCTGATCTCACAGAAATCCGTGAAATGAGCACGACCTCTTAACAACGCATTGCGTGCTCCTGTACGGTGGCCGAGAAGTGCAAACCAACACTACAAAATGTGAAACACTTTTACAAAGTTTGAGACAAATTTACATTTTGGAAAACATGTTTACATATCATAAAACAGAATTACATTGCCAAAACACTTTTACCAGTCCCGAAACAAATTTATGTTTCGGAAAACAAACATGACGCGAAACACTTTTACAAGTGCTGAAACAAATTTACAAATTAGACAAACCGGAAAGGGAATGTACCAAAGCCCTAATTGACACAGACTTGACACGGAAGTGAAAAAGTGCCCGGTCAATTTTGGTTTTTGTCGTCAGTTGTTGTGTTGGTGACCGAAGATGGGCATAGGAGAGTTTGTTAGTGACACAGAGCAGGCAGAGGAGCCAAATATGCTGCAACAGTGTATCCAGTATTTTAACGAGGGGCACTCGTATGCGGTTATTGTGGACTTTATGTCTAGTGTGCATGGTGTACACATCAGCTTAGGTCCCTGAAAACCAAGCTGAATGAAGCCGGATACTACCGCAGGAAGCATTTCTCCCCCATAAACTCCGTAATTAGAGCCATCAGATTGGAACTTCGTGGACCAGAGGCCTGTATCACGAAGCAAGCTTAGTTTTCCCTGGATTTCTCAGACCTATCTGGCTACACTAATTGAGATCATGGTGTTCGGGGATAACCGGTATCACGACGCTGGTTATCAACTCGCTCATTCGATCCAGGTTTGCCTCATAAAGAGCCATGAACGCGCACGTATAAGGGACGTATAAGACAAGGAAAAACGCACAGCGTATGTCACGGCGGAGATGCAGCATATTATACTGGAAAAGTATGAGGAGGAAAAACAACATCTACACACTAAATCGAACACCGCGGCTGCCGCGAAGAGAAGGCAGAATGCTTGGCAACGAATTGCCGACGGTGTAAATGCACAAGTTACACATCAACAGCTCAAGTCCATATCTGACGCTGAAACCTATGAACTCACTGCACTGCACAGATGTGTTGCGTCTATGACAGGTATAGTTGAATTCCCCCAGGTGTAATTCCCTTCAGCTGTCAATCAGGCCCATTCTCTCACACAGGAATAATTTGCCCCCCAAAAAATATTTAGAGCTAATTAATTGTGCCATTTTAAATGTCCCTAAAATCATTTTAGGGCTGCTTCATATCAGTATTGCAGCCTCTCTCTCATACAGAGAGTCGTCAAAATCTAACGGATTTGATCGGTCCAGGAAAATCCTTTCACGCTGTAATGCTCTCCTCATTTGGACTCGTTGTTCAAGGGGATCCTCCATGATTGGGCGGTGCTTTATGTAGGATTCATAAAGCACCGCTTTATAGGGGGCGGTGCTTTATGTAGGATTCAAGCTAGCCTGCCCTGTAGCAGGCTAGCTTTCAGGATAACGCCTTAATCCCACTTCATGATACAGGCCTTTGGACAACTGTTTGACTACCGCTGTAAACTCCGTCCACATGAAAAACAAAACTGACTCCACTGACTCACGTATTGTCCACAATACGGACAAAAGAGCACCCGGTCGCTGTCCATATTGGGTGGCCATGAAATCCACTGCCACTGACGACAAAAACCAAAATTGACCGGGCACTTTTTCACTTCCGTGTCAAGTCCGTGTCAATCAGGGCTTCGGTACATTCCCTTTCCGGTTTGTGTAATTTGTAAATTTGTTTCAGCACTTGTAAAAGTGTTTCGCGTCATGTTAATTTGTTTTCCGAAACATAAATTTGTTTCAGGACTGGCAACAGTGTTTTGGTAATGTAATTTTGTTTTGTGATATGTAAACATGTTTTCCAAAATGTATATTTGTCTCAAACTTTGTAAAAGTGTTTCACATTTTGTAATGTTGGTTTGCACTTCTCGGCCACCGTACTCCTGGCACGTAACCTGTTATAATTACGTGTGGCCACCACGGAAACAGTGTCCACTGAAAGTCAATTTCATGTGGGTGGTGGTTCATAGATCCCGGAAGTGCAAATTTAATCGATATTCTGGAAAAAAAAAAAAAAAAAAAAAAAAAAAAAAAGATCGGATTATTAGCCATAACATTGTAACCATCCAAATATCTATATATCTATATATCTATATCTATATATATAGATATAGATATATAGATACACTATATTACCAAAAGTATTCGCTCACCTGCCTTTACTCATACTATGAACTGAAGTGCCATCCCATTCCTAACCCATAGAGTTCAATATGATGTCGGTCCACCTTTTGCAGCTATTACAGCTTCAACTCTTTGGGAAGACTGTCCACAAGGTTGAGGAGAGTGTTTATAGGAATTTTTGACCATTCTTCTAAAAGCGCATTGGTGAGGTCACACACTGATGTTGGTCGAGAAGGCCTGGCTCTCAGTCTCCGCTCTAATTCATCCCAAAGGTGGTCTATCGGGTTCAGGTCAGGACTCTGTGCAGGCCAGTCAAGTTCATCCACACCAGACTCTGTCATCCATGTCTTTATGGACCTTGCTTTGTGCACTGGTGCACAGTCATGTTGGAAGAGGAAGGGGCCCGCTCCAAACTGTTCCCACAAAGTTGGGAGCATGGAATTGTCCAAAATGTTTTGGTATCCTGAAGCATTCAAAGTTCCTTTCACTGGAACTAAGGGGCCAAGCCCAGCTCCTGAAAAACAACCCCACACCATAATTCCTCCTCCACCAAATTTCACAGTCGGCACAATGCAGTCTGAAATGTACCGTTCTCCTGGCAACCTCCAAACCCAGACTCGTCCATCAGATTGCCAGATGGAAAAGCGTGATTCATCACTCCAGAGAACGCGTCTCCACTGCTCTAGAGGCCAGTGGCGGCGTGCTTTACACCATTGTATCCGACGCTTTGCATTGCACTTGGTGATGTGTGGCTTGGCTGCAGCTGCTCGGCCATGGAAACCCATTCCATGAAGCTCTCTGCGTACTGTAGTTGGGCTAATCTGAAGGTCACATGAAGTTTGTAGCTCTGTAGCAATTGACTGTGCAGAAAGTCGGCGACCTCTTTGCACTATGCGCTTCAGCATCCGCTGACCCCTCTCTGTCACTTTACGTGGCCTACCACTTCGTGGCTGAGTTGCTGTTGTTCCCAAACGCTTCCATTTTGTTATAATAGAGCTGACAGTTGACTGTGGAATATTTAGGAGCGAGGAAATTTCACGACTGGATTTGTTGCACAGGTGGCATCCTATGACAGTTCCACGCTGGAATTCACTGAGCTCCTGAGAGCGGCCCATTCTTTCACAAATGTCTTGTTTCACAGTCTGCATGCCTGAGTGCTTGATTTTATACACCTGTGGCCAGGCCAAGTGATTAGGACACCTGATTCTGATCATTTGAATGGGTGAGCGAATACTTTTGGTAATATAGTGTATATATAGATAGATATAGATATAGTTTATAATGTCAGAGCTTATTTTATATTGAGCTTATCATATTTTCTTAATAACTAAAAGGTTTTAACAGCTTTTTTGTTTTCAGCATTGAATAAAACGGTGCTATATTGTTAAAATTCATCAATAAAGTGCATGAAAGTTTTGTTGAATTTTGACCATTTTTCATCATTTTCATATTTTTCATATTTTTCTAGTCCACAAAGATCACATGCAACTCCGTGCAGATTGTAGTTCTGGTACCCCTCTTCCGGGTTAGGATAAAAGTTGTGAAATTCGGTTTAGAAAACGTACATACGGTAGTTTTTCAACAGCAAAAGTATAACTTTAACATGTAGCCTATGTTTATATCATGAGTAAAGATGTGTTATGAAAAAAAAAATCTAAATATATATATATAAATCTTTAGTGCTATTTTTGACATGTTTCCGCGGTTTTTCCACCCGCTCTGTTTCGCTGACTGAAAGGGTTGTGTTCAATGGCGTAACATATCAGCATATTATCAACTTTCATGCACTTTATTACATTTTATTGACTTTATTGATGAAAGTTGTCAAATCAGACACGTTGCTGATAAACATTAGGATTATGGGTAATGTAGTGCTTCTCCGTGATATGATATCGCAAATAAAACGTGTTTTCTTAAAATAAAGTTGATATCATACGGGACTTGTGGACACATGCCATCGTTACACAACCTCATTGCTCGTGGTAAGTCTGCCTTGGATGGTTACAGCGTTATGGCTAATAATCAGATCTTTTTTTCAGAATATCGATTAAATTTGCACTTCCGGGATCTATGAACCACCACCCACGGCGTGAGGTCTTTGAAGCCGAGAACCCGGGAGTCATCAGGTTGCATGAAGCGCGTTGCCTTGGTAACGCCTGTGTTTTTCAGATTAAAAAAAAAAAAATTCATTCATTGATTTCAAAATTGCTTAAAATGTGATTTTTGTGGACTAGAAAAATATGAAAATGATGAAAAATGGTCAAAATTCAACAAAACTTTCATGCACTTTATTGATGAATTTTAACAATATAGCTGTTAAGACCTTTTAGTTACTAAGCTCAATATAACATAAGCTCTGACATTATAAACTATATATAAACTATATATATATATTTGGATGGTTACAACGTTATGGCTAATAATCCGATCTTTTTTTTTTTTTTTTTTTCCAGAATATCGATTAAATTTGCACTTCCGGGATCTATGAACCACCACCCACATGAAATTGACTTTCAGTGGACACTGTTTCCGTGGTGGCCACACATAATTATAACAGGTTACGTGCCAGGAGCACGCAATGCATTGTTAAGAGGTCGTGCTCATTTCACGGATTTCTGTGAGATCAGGTTGACCTCTAAGCTTGCACACTATCCACCCACTTTTTGCCTCGGGTTTGAATGCTGTTGTCAGTCTGAGAGGGACTGAAACAGGGTGTTTTTTCCTGCCCTAAGACACATACACATATAGCTGTCTCATGGGAGCACATATTTGCATGTTATCAAAAGGAAACAGTAGAAGGGCAGCCAATGGCAGCACTCATGCAGTTTTTTTCATGTCCAAAACCACAAACAGTTAATTAAATTAGCATTGAGAGGGATTTGACCTAAAAAAAAAAAAAAAAAAAAAAGTATATTTGATGGTGATAAACAGCACAAAGGCTTTAAGAAAAAACTGGGGGTCTTACCTGAACACAGAACTAAGAAGACAAGGTTCATCTTCACAGTTTTGGCAGGGTCAAAAGCTGCTCAGGTGAGATGACTAAGAAACCGGCGTATAGTGGTTGAAATCCTGGTGAAATCCAAATGGACAAAATGAGAACCATGACACACGTTTTTTCTGGTGTGAAGAAAGTGTTGCTTAATGTTGATATATGGAGGACAAAAATGGGCTGGCTTTAATTCATTTTCAGTGAGAGGTGAATGGAGAAGCCACTCGGGGTGAGCAACGCAGGTAGGCAGAGCGGGACGTGGACTCATCAAAAGGTCATGTTCACCCTCATATCGCATACACACAACTGCCTCCACAACCAGAGATGGCTCTTTCTGAACTTTTGACGGTGCAACGTGAAATTTGTTACATTATGCTCCTCGGTCAACAAAATAAAAACTTGTCATTTATTTATTTGCACAACTTGTTTGCCCTGAGTAACTATAGACCCAAAGCTGGCTACAATGTTTATGAGTAGGGAAATTTGTGCTGGTTTTCTGTTGCACATCTACTGTGGTCACTTTATTGTGTTTCCATTGTCTAAATTGTTCATATTTTTTATATTTTCGATACTCCTTGTTTATATTGTTTATACTGCTTGCTTGTTATTTATTGTCTGTTTTTACTGATGCTTCGTATTTTTGCTATCCACTTTGCTGCTGTAATGCTGGAAATTTCCCCACTGTGGGACTAATAAAGAGATATCTTATATCTTATAAATGCCTCAACCATGGCTGTGGTGACTTCCCTTGGACCCACAGGTCCATCTGATGTAATTTACCACATCACCCGAGATGCAGCCTGTCTAAAAAGCCCTGTGATGCTTCTTAAAGAACACTTAGTTAATGCCTATGCGCACAGTCACACTGGCATACAGTGTGATGTTCAGTTACATTAAGAAATACATTGTAATAAGTTAGCAGCAATATGTTTTGTATAAAAAAAAAAGATTTCTTGAAGTAGTAGTGTTTAAGAATGACTAAGAATGAAACAGCAGCACACACAAGCACTACTACTACCTTTTTCCAACCTTAACAACAAAAAAAGTGTCTCTTACCTGTTGGGGTTAAGGGCAGAGTGCTGTTCAGTTGTTTCAATTAATTATAAGAATTTATGTCTTAAAACGTGTCTTCAAAGTGTGCCTGAGTGCTGTCAGTTCGTCCCAGCTTATAAGCCTTCTTTCAAGTGTACATAGTAAAAACACTGATCATAAAGTAATAATGATTAACCAAGGGCGCTGTGGCTGTGGCGGTATCAGCATGCAGAAACCTCTGGCACCACAAAAAAAAAAAAAAAAAAAAAAAAATCATACCCGCCTGGGGAATTCACTCTGTATTTTTGTGAAAAACTCTCAGATGTTGACAAAATTAAATGCCCAAGCCATCACAGATCCATGTTATATCCAAGTTTTTAACATTTATTTATTTAACACATTCATACATTTGCTTCAGAGAAGGGGAGCAATTGTGAGGAAGATGATTCACAGTGACCCAGGTTGAAAAGCTTGTGATACAACATATAGCTCACAACACACTAAACAAACAAACAAAAGGGAGATGCAAGGTTTTAGCAATGCAGGTGATAAAGATCAGTACACAGAGGTAATAAACACAAGTCAGATGTTCAATTACACTGCAGCATGGACACACAAAGGGTGCACGTACACTCACTGCTTCTCCCCCGATACTAATCCACACTGTATTTTTTTGGAAGTATATTTTCTCATATGACCTAATGATGTACCGAATGCTGTGGAAAAGGGATGGCAGATGAGGCCGGGTCTGTCATTGTGGAAAGCCATTACCATGGCATGGACTTGCTCAAGGCCATCTTCCTAACACTACACTCTCAAAGTATTTTACCCACAATCCATAGTGCTCATGTCCAGTTCATGCATGTCATCCTACTCACTAGCGATCCACTGTACTGAGGTCCACTGCACTGTGCAATTTTTTTTTCCTTCAGTATTTCTAAATATTTATACGATTTGCTCCTTTTGCATTTGTTTATGTGTTATATTTTATTTGATTGCATTTTGCATTTATTTTATACATCTGTCAAGTGTTGTGCATGTTGTTATGTGCACAATGTTGTATGTCAAGAAAGAAGAAAGAAAAAAACATAATAGCTGGCGAGATAGATATGAATAATATAGGCCTATATGTATATTTTCCTCTCAGATTTCTGTGCTGTTTGCCTTCAGTGCTCTTTGAAAATATATTAATCCTTTATAAATCCTCTTAGAGTAAAACTTTGGAGACTCAAGTATAAACTCTTTGACATTGTCTTGTTGGGGAGTCAGTTAACGCCAGAACCAATTCAAACTCCCATTGAGGTCCATGAAGTGTGTTTTTTTTGTTTGTTTAGTTTGTTTGAAGCTCATTATCACAGCATCAACATCATGCATGCAACGCACACGCATATGCTCTCTACTTCACACACGTGAGTGATGCTGTCTGACTTCTGATGTCTGCAATGACTCCAAAATGAGAGGGGTGACCTCATCATCATCCACATCTCAGTATCGTCACGCCCCATTGGTCAACTCTAATGCTTTGATAACACCCTCTGTCTGGGTAAATCGCCTCTTGACGGTTTGCTCAATGGGAATCTCAGGCCTCTGATAATGGTATGTGTATGTGTGTTGAGGTGGAGAGAGGGATAGCGTGTGTGTGTGTGTGTGTGAGAGAGCCAGAGAAGGCCCTGGTGCCTCTTAACAAATGTCATTACAGCGCTGGACAGCCCAGTAGGTCATGAAGGCAAACCTGATGATTTCTAACCAAGAGCGAGGCTGAATAAAGTCAATAAGACAACAGTTAAACACCAGATGAGCTCATCTGTCGTTTTCATGAGGAGTAGAATTAAGCTGCAACTCCTATAGGGGCAGGGACCCCTTTTTACAGGATACCAGAATACCATGATGTGCAATGTTACTCCAGTACCGAAGTATTGTTAAACTGTCAAATATAATTTTCTTGAAATTCTTGAAATTCTAAACATGCAGTAAATCTTGTGTAACCACGGTATCCGTATGTATGTTATCTCACAACTCACAACTGTCTCTACTTATTTGTCTCTTTTTCACAAAGCATATCCCAAAGGACTTGATGAAAAATGAGCTTACATAGGTGAACAATGACTCAGATAAGACAGAGGGACACAAGAACAAAGCACAAAACACACAATAGCAAGTTATAACAGGATACAGAAAGACATCATCAGCCTTAGACCGTCAGAACATACAAGGAAGAACTCCCCGAAAAACCTTACAGGGATATTTCACCCATAATGCGTGATTTTTGTATTCACCATGCGCTGCCTTCAGTCCCACATGATCAGTGCTTGATACAAAAATTAAACATTATGGGTGAAGTATCCCTTTAATAAGAAAAACCAGGAAAGAAACTTGATGGAGAGGGAAGATTTCTGTAACTGAAGAAGAAGAAACACACTAGAAAAGGAAAAAATTATTTTCCAATAAGCACGAATCAGTCATGTCTCAGTATTTTTATATGTTTAATATCTACAGTGACTGCAGCACGAACATGACATAACAGTTCAAGTTATAATATCCAAAGGCAGGAAACATAAATGTCTCATAGGGACTCAAATGTGCATCCGTGCAACTTAAGATGAAAACTCAAGTATCGATACCTGGCGCAAGTGTATCAATAATATGTCACATGAGGAAATGTCACAATATGTTGGTATTTTGATAGTTTGTCCCTGTCAACGTACACAGTCACTGGTATAAACAAAAGTCTTGAGATGGCATTTGGTTTGTGACATGACACGTTATCATTTGACAAAGTGTACAACATGGCCATGTAACAATGCACCTGGTTAGCAACAATGTGGCTTTGATGATGTCATATTGGTTATAAGGGGCCAAATGGGGGCCAAGAAAACATTGCTCACACCATTACATCACCTCCATCTTGCCGTGTTAGGATTGGTGTTCTTCCACTTTTCTACCATCCGGTATTTATGTGCCCGGTGTAGCTTCATCTGCTTGCTCCTTGCTGACAGGAATAGGACCCAGCATGGACTTCAGCTGCTGTGGGCCATCCACACCAGCAAGTTGCCTGCTCTAAGATATTTTCTGCGCCCAACTGCTCTACTAAGCTGTTATTTCCTATTACCTGTGACCTGACTGCTGCAGTTGCTTGAATGAAGCTAGTCATTCTCCTTTGACCTCCCCCATCAACAAGGCTGTTTAGCCTTCAGGACTGCAGCGGACAGGATTCGAGTTGTTTATTGCACCCTTTTTTTGGTGAAATCTAAACAGTGTTGTCTGGGCTATTACTGAGATGCAGGAACTGGTGCTTCTGCCACCAATAATCATATGATATTCAAAGCCACTTAAATTCTGTGTCTTCTGTGTCTGACATTTAGACCAACAGCAACTGTGCCTGTGAACCCTGAGGGTTTTATACATATCCTTAACTTAGACACGTCTCAGAGTCTGGTGGAGTGAGCTGTTTGCATAACTGGGGAGGTATACCTACTGTAATAAAGAGGCCACTGAGTGTAGTGGGGAATAAACTTGTGTTTACAGGGTCAAGAGCTTCCCACTGGGCAAGTGTACCAAGAAAAGACATTCGGTAAACCACAGGGGTGCCCCCACCGATTGGGAAAATACAGCATTTACCACAAACTATACACTATAAAATACTCTGTTTTGTTGCAACCTGTGTGGATACCAAGTATTCAGAGATTCAAGGTTCATCATTATAAATTTGAATACTGTATTTGCATGTACATACTCCCAGCCTTTTTATAGTATAATGATACAATGATTTGCCTTTTCCTCAAACAATGGGTATGTTGATTCAGACCAGACAGGCATGTTATCTGAAAACCACACCTGGTGAAAGTATGAGGTCAACTCTTTCCTATTTTTAACATTAGGAATGTTAAAATCTTTATCTGTAATCTTTACACATAACCAGTGATTATTTTATCAGTGAGAGTGTTTTTGTTTTCTGTTCTTAAAAAAAAAAAAAAAAAAAAAAAGTAATTGCTAGCATAGGTAGCTTTCTTCACAGGATACTATTAGCAAAACAGAGTCTGTGGGTTATTATTACTGTTTCAAAGTACAGCACACTTTTTGCATGTAGTTTTAATAAGAAAAACTTCATAGATCCTTGTTTGTCTGGTCCTTGGATTATTGTTGCCGGAATAATATGCAAATAGATGCACATGAACGCCGTGTCATGCAAATAACTGACCATGAGCAGGAAGTATGAAAATAGATAAAATACACATGAAACACTGTCATTTATACTGGAAACACTGACAAGAGTGTTTAATAGAACAATTTGCATTCCTGCAGTGCAATGTCCTTCACCAGCTCCTGTTAAAATATACTCCAAAATGTCCAGGGGCTTTATTATGTGGCAGTTTTACTTAGAAACAGATGTTATCAAAACATCAAATTTGAACATAGGTGAACTGTCATCAAGCATAGTTGGTAGAGCTGGTATGTGTTTTCCAATCAAGATTCTGTTGCTTGAACTATCAGGAACATAGGTTTCCATAAATAGATGACATGCAAATAGGCAAACAACCTGAAAACAGCAAATGATAGCTGATAGTTAATTCATCATTGGTGAACATTTTTACACTTGCTCTATTAAGTTTGCGAGAAAATTCAGCAAATTTCTGGAAATCTAAATACAATGTATCTCCAATCATCTCAATCGAAAAAACAAAATGTAGCATTACATGAACAGTATTTCAAACATGCTATGATCCATATGATATAGCCTTTTCATGTATCTTACATATTTTTCATGCTTTTCTCTGTGACTCTGTCCACCCCAAGATGCAACAGCCTAATTCAGACTGAAATAGGGTGAAAATGTCAAATCTAAGATAGAGAGCATGGCATTGTGCTTGCATTCAGTCTGTAATCACATTCTGGTCAGGTCCTTAACAGGCTAGTTCAGTGGGTTCAACAGCACTGCTAAGTTACAGAGGCTGGCTTTGCAAGTCAAACAGCCCTTTTGGATATTACACTTGGATGATATACTTGTTCTATCCTGTAGCCTGAAATGTACTTAAGTTCAAGTTCAATTTAAAGCACCCTAACTGATATTTCTCATGACGAGGATCATTTTTGCTCTTAAACTGATTCAGAGTCACTTAATTTAACAAACATCGTACATGTTATGGTGTTATTGACAGAGAGACACATCTGCTGTAGCTCTGTAATATCACAAGGCATGCTGGCACAAAGACAACAGCACCCAACATCCAGTGCAGCATCTGATAGCGTTCAGCCACTTTGTGCATTTGGAATATTTGCCATACATTTTTTTTTTTTTTTGTCACAGAATTTGATGACGTGCACCCAGTTACACCACTGCAACATGGGTTTCTGTTCACATTTAGTTGGACTAGCTAGACTAGAACTCAAATCTGCAGATATTTTAACACTAGCTTATTTGACGGTGTCTACAACTATGAATATGGATGTTTTCCTCACCCGAACAGAAATGTCCCGAAAGATGCAAAGCATGATCAAACAAAGTGTGATCATCTGCAGTATTTCCATCATCTCTATGGACAGCGGCTCAACAAGATATGCAAACAGAGGTCAGGAACAGAATAGCACCTATTCATCAGCATACCAGCTCACATTTGACTTTCAAATAGGATTACTGCTTACTTTCTGAGGAATCTATCTCTGCTCTGGCCTGTTTATATAGCACCACACTGAAACAATGGATGTTTGGAGGACAGAAGCAAGGTGACTGATGAGAACAGGGAGTCAGTGAAATAGACACAGAGCAACTAAAGGATGCATATTACAGTACAGAGGCAGTAAGGGAAATCCAAACTCTGTTTACATCCAAGCTGCAATCTAGGAACAAGTATCAAAGCACCCCCCTTGTTGGAAGGCACTGAATGCATACTCCTAGACAAACAGAGCTTAGCAAGAAAAAAAACAAAAAAACAAAATACAGTAGATTTCAAATGCTCACTGTGCCAGACAGTGATGACAGTGAACCCTGTGGGTCAGTTTTGAGTTCAGATGAGTGATGGTCATTATTTTACTGTGAGCTGGAGTGGCATGCACATTCATAATGTGGCTCACACTACCAATCTAAATAACTTGGCTTCACTGTACAAATACAAGTGTCATGGTTTTGTGTTTCTTGTGTTTTGTTTGATTCTGTTTCATGTGTGTTTCTGTCATGGTTTTGTTTCTTGTGTTTTGTTTGATTCTCTTTCATGTGTTTCTTTTGCCTGCGGCTCCTGCTTTTGGGTCCTCCACCTTCCATCCCCCGTGATAACAAGTACATGTCTTGTCATGAGATATTAAACACACACATGTGCTGGGGCTCACTGGGCATGTAAGCGGCACTCTTTACACTCACATCCTACCTGTAAAATAGCATGTGTGAACATTTCCCCAACAGCTGCCAGCTACACTGGGTAATGCTAAAAATATCAGATGGCAACATGTGGCAGCTTCAGTGTTAGGGCGCCTGCAGACACAATGCAGTTCACACACACACACCTCTCTCTCTCTCTCTCTCTCTCTCTCTCTCTCTCTCTCTCTCTCATAAACACACACTATATGTGAAGTAGCACTTGTTTCCAGTTCACAGTCAACACAAGAGCCATTTTCCCAAGTGTAGACCCGGTGATGTGCACTTCAATATTTAGAGCTGTCCTCTCAGAGCAATTTACTTTGCAGTCCACAGTCAATAAAAGAAAAAAAAAAAAAAAACACGCACAGTGACAGGACATATGAACAGGTACAAGACATTCAACATCGAAAACATACTAAACCAGCCCTGTATAACATGCTGTACATCAAGAGTTCAGCTCAAATGTAGAAGTTCAGGTCAAATGTAGAAGTCCTATGCATTCTTGAAATGAGATCACAATTATTAAAGACTCTTGATTTTATACTGAGGTAATCACCACAATCAAAACAGAAGTTAATGAAGCCAGCTCAAACCGAATCTTTGAACTAGAGACAGTGATGCCAAAAGAATCACAGCAATAATGATAAAAGATCTTCAAATGATTTATATGAAAATGGAAATATCTGACTACAGATATTTTAACTTTTTGGTAGAGGGAGGGTTTAATAAAATATTAACTTGATCTTGGTCGTGCGATGATGTTGACGTTGCAAAGCACACTTACGTGGGGAAACACAAGGTGACTGAATCAGGTTGCTCTGAGGCAACTGACACTTTAGAAAAATAAATAAATAAATAAATACATGAATAAATCAAAAATAAAAAGACTGAAAGTTTTAGCAAGACTTTGATGTGCTTTTGAAAAGGTTAACCTCTTTGTTCTTACCGTGTACATGTTTGTATGTGTACTGTATGTGTGAGAGGGCATGCATAAACATTCTGTGTTATTCCTGTTGATGTGTGTGTGTGTGTGTGTGTGTGTGGAGGGGGGGGGGTGAGAGAGAGAGGCAGGGGTGAGGGAATAGGGGGTAAGGGGGGTGAGAGAGAGAGGCAGGGGTGAGGGAATAGGGGGCAATCAATGCACTCATTACCATGACGAAGTGACAAAAGTAGAAGTAAAAACTTGCATTTATTCTACTTACTGTAATTGTACAGCTTCTATGTACTGTAGCTATAGGAGCCATAGACTGCAGTATTTTATTTTGCTGCATTTTGTTTGTTGTCGTCCAGATTTTGCTAGGTAAGAGGGTTTCTCTTGATATTACCTGTTAAATAGGGAACTGATTGATTGCCTGTATGCAAGAGATAGATTTTTAGATGTTTTCATGCTTTTCTGCAAAATGACATGCATGGTTGTTCACATAAGATTTCCCCAGGAGACTGTTGACAATATAAGAGCCTCTGTCACCTCAGATGTGTGTATTTGTGTGTGTGTGTGTGTGTGTGTGTGTGTGTGTGTGTGTGTGTTCGTGTGATCGTGTGTGTGTACTTGCATGTGTGCATGCAGCCATGCATGCATGTGTATGTGTCTCCAATAGGTCACCCTCTCTAATTGCTATGTGGCATATGGTCCCAGTACAAGACCATTACATGAGGCAGATTGAACTCCAAGGAGCATGGAAAATAGTTGATTCTGTAAATATCTTAAAGGAACAGTTCACCCATATTACAAGAAAAGATATTTTCCCCCTGCAGTCATCTATCCATCCAGATAACGTCTGTTGTTTCTGTTTGGTGTTGTTCCAATGTGCTATAATCTTCCCTGTATCTGTCTGCCTTTTGGGGCAAATAATTTTTAAATATTTTTTTTTTATGTTTTTTGACAAAAAAATAGTTCCCAGTGAATCTCATGTAGATTTTTAACAGTTTGTATTCCACAAAACGATAACCATCCATCCCTGTTGTACAGAGGTGAAGGGAGACAAGGGAGATCACAGCAGACTGGAAACTTCGCCAAATCACACCAAAGCCATCTGGATGGATAGATTTCATAAAGGCTAAGTGGGAAAATTTCTTTGTACTTTGGGTGAAAATGCCTTCCCTCAAAACAAGGACAGGGAGAGGAAGAAAGAAAAAACAAAGCCATACAAATGAGATGAGATAAGTGGGTGAGAAAAGTCTGTCCAGTTAAAAACAAATTACAAGAACAGGATGAAGGAATGACAGAAAAAGAAAGGAAAAAAAACAAGGGGACAATATAAATAAAGAGATGAAGAGTCAGAAAACTCCCAGGACTTTTTGAAACCCAGACATTATCAGAAAATCATACACCACCACAGTGAGACTGTGATGAGTTTAGTTTCAAAAAGAAGATATGTACTGTGTAAAATATGTGCTCTTACAAAATTATTATTAACAACAGACGTATTGTGATTTTAATTGGTAATAGGCAACGGGTCCTTGGACTGACTAACACTAACGAACTGTGTTTTAGAGACAGTTAATGAGGAATTTCAACAAATATTTACATCTATTCGTTTGCTCAGATTTGCAGCCACTAATTTGAATACTGCCATCATTATCAAGGTTTTCCAGTTTGAGATTTATCTCCTTAACATTTAATGTTTCCAAACAGTTCCCCCTTGAGAGCTAAACCTTAATCCCAGGCATTCCCACGGGACCCATCCAGGCTCAAAACTTTGCTGCTGAAATTCATGACACTCAACAATATGGCTAAATTACCCTGTCAATTTCCATCGGCTAACAATTTTTGTGAGCTGACCTCAAGTTGCCAGTCCATCACCATGGAAACAACATGTGCTTTTAACCATGCGCTAAGTAAAGAGGCACAGGATGAGGAGGAACTGGAACCACTGTCCCATTCCCATTTATGTATTTATTTGTTTGTTTGCTTGTTTGTTTATTTTGTCATCATAAGAAGCACAGGACGCTTAAGACGTAGTCTAGTCTGTATTGTCATTGTTTTCTATTGGAACTATGCAATTATTTAATCTTTAAATATTGCACTTACATCTATCTATATTTTTACTGTATCGTCAAATGTTCAAGCAATGTAATCACAAAAACTATAGGTTTAATGTTTGAGATGATTAACCCTTTATTGAAAATATTTGATCTTTATATCTCAAGAGATCATATAAAATACTGTGCAGCATGGAGGAATCAGTGGCCCATTCCCGTTGTAGCCTATTTATTTATTTGTTTATTTATTTATTCATTCTTGAGAAACTGCCGGTGAAGTGCCTGAGGTTTCAGGTTATTGAGAGTCACAGAAATCATGAATGCCAACGTATGCCAAGGCACGTCCATAGTAATATAGCGGCTGTGTGTGTGTGTGTGTGTGTGTGTGTGTGTGTGGAGGAAAGGGGATACGAGGAGAAAGAAAATGTGATTACTCTTTATTGTCAAAAACAACTGTACAATAATCCCACACTAATAAATCAGTTAGGCTAATTATGGATATCCTCAGTCTTTTCTATGACATATACATTTCAATTTTAAATAAGCATATTGTGTGCAGAAAAAAAAAAAAAAGTATCACAGCCAATAAAATCAGCAGGTCAGACACTCCGCGCTTTGAACCAATTTCATCATGCCCGAATTTTGATTTTGAAAACCAGAAAAAATAGACCACACAAAAAGGAGAATCTGTGAAAAAGGAAGAAAAAGATAGAGACTCCAAAATATAATCAGAATCAAGAAAAAAAATGTTTTGATGGGATTTTTTTTCTGCATCGTGGATTTGTAAGTAAATGTTGAATTTTAAAAGGAAAATATTTCATTGGCGCTGCACTGAGACAGACGAAAGATGGCCTGGGTGAGGAGGGAGAGAAAAGGAGGTAAGGAGAGAGGAGAAGGTGAAAGCTGAAGAGCGAGCTAGTGCTATAAGAGGAGGAAGGTGAGAGGAATGATTTAAGAGGAGGATGTATGAGAACAAGAGGATGCACGAAGAGAATAATTAGGTGGAGAAATAGAAAAAGGAAGATCAGGGGACGATATTGTTTTGCCGACTTGAGGCCTAGTGATGGCTGTGGAGGAAACCGCAGTCATTAACTAACAAAACTCATTAATTCAGGGTCCATTTCAGTCCCATTATTATCACCTTAAACTGCTTTATTTCTGTAAAAGCATTCGTAAGTTAGCTTTATTCTGTGAGGCAAAACACATTTGCCTGCATGCCTGGCTCTGCTTTGTCGGACTGTGCTACATCAAAGGAACAGCTTATGTGGAAATCGATACACCTATTGCATCCACAGTAATATAAACACAAATGTACATATTACATTTTGTCAGAGCAGGCATTACGTTGGGGAAGGGAGACCATCACTGTTTACAAAGCTCCTCATTTAAGTTTGTTGAACGCCTGACAAACAGAAACTTTCCCTGACTAAAACATTTGAGAGCAAGACTATATCTGTGAGTGTAATGTAAGGATTTTGCAGGAGCACTGAGGTATATGATCTTGTTTTTGAGACCTAGTCCACCACATCAATCATATTCTTGGTTCATCTGTATCGATAATTTTCCAGACTAATGCTGTGATTTTCCAAAAACAACTTTTTCTACTGTTAAAAAAGAAAATAATTGAATAAATAAATGAAAACCACATTGTGGGTTTCTCTTAAAGCTCATTTTTAAGATCTCTGTTTGCACCGTTGTGTATGGTATTGGTGTTGGTGAATCATCATGTCTTGACATACCATTAGTGACAAACTGCATAATATAGAATACAACACAGAAAAAAATATAATTGTAACACATTTGTCATATTGTAAAAAAAAAAAAAAAAAAAAAAAAGTTTTGTTACATAATTGAGCTGCTAGTTTGCATCTCCATCACTGAATAGGTTTACAAAACAAAAGCAATCATTCTTTCACTCTCACATTCAATCATTCTTTTTTTTTCTTTCTCTTTTTGATATTTTATTTTACACATTGCACAGCACTTGGGTGGCCACTCGTCCTCTTAAATGTGCTAAATAAATGAGTGAACTTGACCATGACACCCTCCCAGGACACACAAAATTGGATTAAGTTAAACTATTACTGCTGGTTTTCCATAGGTAAATTAAATTGTAATTAATAGGCTAAATTATAAGGGTAACAGATTTGACATCGTAGAAGTCACAGATCACACAGCCTGCACTGCCGGGTCGTCCTCAAAGGGCCTGCTTGATATTGCAGCGCAGATACGGGGTGAGTGGTTGTTCAACTTTCTGTATGGCTCTTAACAGATCTGTTAAGAGCCATATATTGACTTTCAACCTTGTAGGCCATATTAGATCCACAAAAAAGCTAAAACTATGAGGTTAACATGATCCCCTGACATAAAGTTTGAGGGTTTAGACCAGCTACAACTACAGGTCATCACTTCAGGTTCATGAAATAAAACAGTTAAAATCCCTCAAGGCTGGTGTCTCACAGTCAAAGAGCTGCATATGAACTGTGTGTGTGTTAGAGTGAATTTCTTTGTGCTCCGGTTATTACAGTTTGCAGTCCCCTGGGTGTCATCCATCAGTTTCATCAGCAGTATGCCAGCTGACAAATTAAAATGGCTGACGTCCAAACCTGGAGTAGGTCGCGTCTCACCTCCCCTCTCTCTGTTCTTTCCCTCTCCTTGCCCTCCACCTCGCTCATGTTTTCCTTTCTTTTAAACTTTGTCTCTTTGCACTCTCTGTCTTGCGCTCTTATTTCTTGATTACTGTTATCATTGTTGCCGCTGGCGGTGTTATGTGCAAGGATACATGAGGCTGTAGTAAGCCACACAAATTTGTATTAAAACTTAAAAATATATCAAAAATGTATTCAATTTAAAAGTATTCTAAAACAGTTTCTGAACTGTATCTTCACATACAGACAGTGCAGATTGCTCCTTTAATGTTTTGAAAAACTTGAACAAATCAAGTCCACAGTAATGCATTATCAACTACTAGTGAATAGTTTTCACTCTGTACTAACCACTACAGTAGAATTTTCTAATTTGACTGCAGTACCGGCACACACCACTGTGGCGCTATACTGTAACGCAATGAACAATCACAGTGCATCCTGGGAGGCACTACTGAAGAAGAAAACCTCTGTATTCACTCGCTCCAGCCAGGCCAACAGACTGATGTGGAGGTGGTAGCAGTAGATTAACTGCAGAAATATTATAAAGTGCTGCAGGTGGCATTGTGTACCCGCACGATCGCATAGCATGGATCGGAAACGTCAGGATCCAATTCTTAAATTACGTCTGGATCGGCACCTGTTGTTCTTTCTCATCCTTTGTGGAACAGTCTCTCTTACTCGTTTTGTCCCCTCGTCTTTAGCTCACCCTTTCTCCTTTCCTCACTCATAACCGTTCTCTGTTTCTGTGTCAGTTTTCTTTTATCCTCTCATTTTGATGTTGATTTCTCTCTCTATCGCCTTTATCATTCCCGGTATGTTTCTCCATGCCTCTTTTCCTCTCTATACGTTTTCCCTCTTGTGGTCTTATATCAGATCTTACCAATGGTATCTCCTTGTCTTACCTCTCTCCCCAGCCTCTTATTTTCTTCTCTCTGCCAGTCTTCTCCATCTCTGTTTAATCTCTGTTTTTCCCCACACACAAATAGACCACATACAATATGCTCACTGACTCGTTCGCTCTTTCATTCTCCCTGCTCCACCTTCTTCGTCTTCTTTGCTATATTCTTCACATTTTCCGGTTACCATCCTCTTCCTTGTTCCCTTTGCGTTATCTTACACCTTCCCCCTCCTTCCTTTCGTAGTCTTTTAGGCATTTAACTTTCTTTGACACAAACTCCTGCTCAGAGATTGTGGGCGGGGGGTGGGGGGTGGGGGATCTCACAAAATTAAATGAGATTTGATTTTTTAACTTTAATTGATTTACCCTTGCTGAGATGGTTGCAGTGAATGGGCATGCTGAATAGCTTGCGTATTGAACACAAATGCTTTGTGGCTGTGAAATCAATGACAGAGGACTTACTGGAGTAACTGTTTGCATCAGCACTAAATGGATGATGCTCCTATACACGGGCCTCGTTCAGTCTTGCCCTGTTTTTCCAGCCTGGTTCTGTCTGTCTGACCGTCTTCTATGTCAGTTTGCTGTCTTTCTATGTGCCTCGATGCATTTGATCTTCCTGGCTGCATCTCTTTTTGTGACTGTTCTGTTGCTTCTAGTCGTTTTGTGTCTGTTTGAGAGCCTACCTGCCTGTCTCCTTGCCTGACCGTCTGTTTATCTGTCTTCCTCGCTACCAAAGTGCTTCTTGGGTTGTCACTTGATCTGTGGCCTTGGGGGTTAAGGCGAGGTTAAGAAAAATCAGGATTCCTGGCATGTTGCTGCTGTCTATGACAGATGATAGCAGTCACAGCTTTACGTTCCCCCTGCTTAGCTGTTATGTCTGGTTCTGTGTTGGTTGGTTGGGTATTCCTCCCTCAAAATGAATCTCTGTTTTGTTACTCTTGAATCAGCAGTATTCTCTCTGACTTTGTCTTAATTTGTCATTTATCTTCAATCTCTCTCTCTCTCTCTCTCTCTCTCTCTCTCTCTCTTTCTCTCTCTCTCTCTGTGCTTGTAATTCAGTTCCTGCTTCCAGACTCTACCTATTCATAAAGCATCAAAGATCCTGAAAACTTGTTGTTGAGTATGTTGAAGAGTACCATCTTGGATATGATGTCAGCTGACCGGGCTCTGTGCCAAGCCCAGCTAAGCTTGTGTGTGCACTTTTTTTTTAGGAAGGAGATGCTTACAAAGTTTAGAGTGAAGTTCCTCTATTTCTCTCTGTCTTCTTCTACGCCTCTCTCTCTTTCTGTCTCTGCTCTCTTTCTTTCTCTCTCTCTCTCTCTCTCATCTGTCTCTCTGCTCTAGCCTTCCCTCAAGTCATATAGGCGTCATTGCTCTCAGCAGCAGCACAGGTGATAAAACAGAGGTCCTTGTTTCATGAGCTTAATGGTACATGAACAGGCCTTTTTTGACACATACTGCAGGCCTCACTCTATCACTCCTCCACAATGTACAATTTTTGCTCATCTTCATGAAGGTGTCAGTAATTCTTGACTTGACTATACATCCGAGATGATTGGTTTGGTGCAGTTGATGCTCTAAATTAAGATGTGCGGATTCACAGGCTCAGGGTATGGATAAGCCAAATCTCAGATGCGGGTAGGCCAGTGAGCAATGTGGAAAAGCTATTTGTCCAAAATTTCTGTTTTATGTTGAAACTCAGTGCAAGAGGCAAGAGAAGAGGCACTGTGCAATACTGAAGTATTTTTTTTTCCCCATGGACACTTGCATTTTTCAAGCACCAATCATGGTTTTCAGTCAAGATTTTACATTTTTGAGATTCAGTCTCAAGTAAACACAAACAAACTGAAGCCATTTGAGGCCATTTGAGTCAATATAAAGGGTAAAAATCACCAAGAATATTCACAATCTGAATCTTGGAAGTGACTTGGCACAGCAACTTTCCTGCCAAATCTTGCCCCCAACAAAATTAGATGACTCCAGATTGTGGTAAGATATTCTATTAGACTTTTTGAGGGAACATAATTATATTTGAGGTACGATTTTGAGATAGTCTGCTCATTACAGGGCATATTAAATGATGCGAGACCACAGAGGCTAATTACTACTCCTTATTTTTTTGATATTTTGAGGCAATCAATGTCCAATCATGCTGGGTGGCCTGCAGTCAACTTTTGTCCCTTTGCCCTCAGAGACACAATGTTCAATATTAAAAAAAAAAAAAAAAAACTTAAGGCGCAACAGCTATTAACTTTAATAAATGTCTTTGATCAGTACAGTCAAAGATACTTATGAAGAGGGTGAAGTCTTGGTAATTTCCAACAGCCTCCTCAGTTTTACACTTCATACATCAACATATCCATCTGTAAAATGTTACTTGAAAAAACAATATATATATTTTTTTTAATTTTTTTTTAAAATAATCAACATTTCCCCTAACACTATAGTTATATAGGTGTGCAAAACATTGGTAGATGCTGAAATGAGCCTTTTGAAGTGTGTCTCATTTGCTTAAATGATTTCCATATATCTTTTTTTAATGAGCGAGGCTGCACTTCAATCATGAGCAGGGAGTCACAGGACAGTGGAGGAGACGACCCACTGTGTTCGAAACCATTGTGGAAAAACCATTTTCATCCTTCCCCTGCGGTCTTGTGGAGTCAGTGAATGGTTGGTGCTTAGCTGGCAGTGCTGACTCACATGGAGACAGAGACAAAAGCCCTGAGCCTTGTGGGGAGAACAAAGAGACCAAAGTCTGCTGGAACTCTTTGATCTTTGCTGTTGCTTGTTGGCACTCCGGAATCCTCGCGGAAATGTCACAAAAAAAAAAAAAAAAAAAAAAAGATGGGTTCCTCAATTTTGCTCTCAGTTGTTTGCTAGTGTATTTTTCTTTTTTTTTTTTTTTTTACTCTCCTATTATGTGTTCTCTCTCTTGACTTGAGTGGAGAGGACTATATGGAAGCCTTGCAATGGAAGCCCCTTTTTTTTGGGATGGGAGTGCCTCTCCCTCTCAGGATGCTCCTCTCTGTTCTGCTGAGTCATTCCCCACGGTTGCACAGCAGATGCAGCTTAGAGAGCCACCAACAATGGATGGCATGACTGAGAATCTTCCCGGCAAGCCAAGGCACCAACAGATTTTCCATTCCTTTTTTTTTTTTTTTTTTTAATTAAAACCCAAATCTAATCTTGTCCCTTGCTATCAAATTAGCGATTAAAACTGAAAACAATAGCGTGGTTGGTTTCACTGTTTTCTGTGCCACCCTGGGGCAAGTTGGCCTTGTCATTCCAAAGATTTTTAAATGTCACAGTCAAAGAAGTTGAAAAAGACCATTACCAGTGACATTTTATTGCATGTGTGTGTGTGTGTGTGTGTGGCATTAGAACACACAGACACACATAATTTCAGAATACATTTTCCCCTCATCCAAAACAAATACTAGACCTAAAGCTGTGGGAGATTAGTGCCTGCTCATCATCTGTCTAATGCAGGACTTTATGTTTGGTGCACAGATGCGGTGTCCCTTTTTGACCCCAATCTCCACACTATTTAGGTGTTTGATTTGACAGAAAAAAGAAAGAAGGAAAGAAAGAAAGTGGGTGCCCTTCAATGTGTCTTTTACAGAGACAAATTTATAACATCAGAAACGTTTGACAGCTTTTTTTCTGATATGAATGTTATTGTTCATTATCAGACCATAGGGCATTGCTAATGGAGGGGGAAGGAGTATTTCAGTATTCTGTGCCATGATGGTACTGTCACGTAGTATTAAAAACACATTACAGTGAGTGTTAAAACACGTTTAGAAGTCCAAATTAGTCCACAAAAGCAACAATAATAAGCCTCTGAGTCAACAAAGCCATAATTCCATTTTCTGACCTTGCTCCCACCATCAAAATCTGAAGTTTGATTGCAGGAAGTGATTCTATCCTACAGGCACTGGTAGGAATTATAGGGCCCTTAACAAGATGTGACTCTGGACACATTAAAAAACTCTATCAATCTCAGGCTTTATGGGTCTCCCCTCTGGAGCTCAGGGCTGCCTGAATCATTACCTCTCCTCTTTCTCACCCCGCTCCTTTTACCTCCAACCACCTGAATCCGAGGAGCCTCCTCGGTTGTGCTGGGTTCATGTTGTTGTTGCACTGCTAGAAAAGTTATCAAATTCAAAAGGAAATTTGTGTTTTCAATTATCACAAGTCCTACCAGAGTAACAGCTGTTCAGTCAGGAGCACTCTTCATTAAAGGATGAGGCCATTTGTCATCAACTATAAGAACATTAAAAACCAAAAATGATTTTTTTTTTTCCTGTTCTCCAGAAGGGACAAATGAGCAGCTTAAAGAAGATTACACTGTAAAACACAATGACACTGTTTGAACACAACTATTCCTGTTTTACCTGGCACTTTTTTTTTTTTTTTTTTTTTTTTTTTTTTTTTTACTGTTAGTACATCAGAATTATGACCACATAATTTTGAAACTAAGAGAAACTAAGAGACTACAGGGGGGATGGGGGGAAGGACTTACATGTACAACTTACATCCACAAACAGGCCAAATCCTCGGCACCGTCATTTTTTTTTTTTTTTTTTTGCTGTGTTGTCGTTCTGAACTGTCAAACAAACTATGCAGCTACAGACCTAGCCAACAAAGTACATGCCTTTCCGACCACTGACCCGATGCAGGATCTGAAGAAATTGTGTTTTCTGGGTTCAGAAACTACATTTTGTTCCTGGGTTCAGAAAATGATATTTTGTGTCTTTGCCTTCTTCTTATGAAATGGTTAGAGGGTGCATTTTCATGGATTTCTTTTTTATTTATTACATTTGTTGGATGCTAATAATTGTAATCAGTATATATGTGGTTACCTAAGCCTGAAAGCTACCGGGGGTTGAAACTTCTTTTAAATAGACAGTGTTGTGTCAAATGATTTGTTTGGATCAGCTTATACTTACACTTAGCTGATGTTGTGTGCATGACTTTCATATCCTACCATAACTAACAAACCTTCATAAAATTTACCACAAATTTACCACAGCTTTGAATGTGACTCAGCCAATCAGGACTGAAGACCAGGATTATCTCTTTTTAATAAACAATGTAAGGCCCACTAACAGTAGAAAATGGCACCAACACTGTCAAGATTAGGGGTTTTAGTCTCTGGCTTAATGGCTCAGTGGTGAAAGCATGACACTAATACTTGTGTTGGGGGCTCCATTCCCCTTATAGATGAAAGTGTGGTGCATGGTATTAACACTGCCAGGGATAGCAGATTGATTTCCAGGGCTACCAAAAAAGTGTAAATTTTCAAGGAAATGTGGTCCAGAAGTAGATGATGAAAAAGAAATCCCACTGAGCTTAAAAGACAACTTTACCTATTTTCAGTCTTATCTCTATGCCCGTGTCATTGAATGACATGCTTATACACGCCATTACACTTTTTGGTACACCCTGTATCTCATAGACAGGCTCTATTCACCACCCCAACTCCTACACATGCTGATGCAGTCACAGGTTACACTGTAGCAAGAAATATGGCAGCTTTCGCTCCCATGGTCTCAAAGTTTCTATTTTTATCTGGTAAAGAAAATAATTACAGGCCTTTGGTCTGACATGAGACTTTCTTGCTGCTGTGTAGCTGTAGGATTTGAAGGGGATGAAGGGGGATGTATCTTCCTGTTAGATGCCGTATTGACAAATATAGTGGTGTACACGTCATGCTATCGTAAAGCAATTACAGTCATAAGCAGGAAATGATTACAAATGTGAAAGAGTATATTTTGAAATAGTTAAAAGATATTTGATGATTTTTCAGCTGCTGCTGCATTTTTATCTTGAAATCCTACAGGGACATGGCCGCTTTGTAGGCCCACAGCAAATACACCTGGTGCTTTTAGAAGTTGAAAACTTTTTTTTTTTTTTTTTTTAATAAATCAAATTTACAATGTTATTTTGTTAAGTGAATAAAAGTAGTTGCGTGACATGTCCACTAAAGGATGCTCGAACACAGAACACAGAGAGGCAGTGTGATACCAGATCAGGAGATAGTTGGGAATAACTGGTGTTTCATAATAAACTCCACTGTTTTGATAGCTCTTTTTCTGTTTTGATAGATCTTATTCTGTTGTACTCTTCTGTTGTACAGATCTTATTCTGTTGTACTTAGATCTTATTCTTTATTTTTATTTTTTTTTTATTTACTTAATCTGTAATCTGTGGATACTGCTGAAAAAATGTGAATTTCCTGCGGGATGAATAAAGTATCTATCTATCTATCTATCTATCTATCTATCTATCTATCTATCTATCTATCTATCTATCTCTATCTAAATGCCAGATTAGACAGCATTCAGTGTCCACCACTAAAGACTTCTTAATGTTTACACAAATTTTAAATAATGTAGCTAAAATCAGTGGTAAAATCAGCTGAGACAAGGATACAAAAAGAGACTCAGCAGCACTTTTCTCCTTAAAAAAAAAAAAAAAAAAAAAAATGTTTGTCTGTTTGTATTTTTAACCCTTGTAAGTTTACTTTCACATACATGAATATTCCCCTAAAACATGACTCTTTTTGATATCACTCTAAGGCATCAACTTTACTTCAAAAAAAAAAAAAAAAAAAAAACAGACCCTTGACATAGTCTTAACAGTGTGTATCCACAGTGCCTGCATCCCGTTGCATCACCTTCAAAGAAGCCATATTTCTGAGACGTTTTGTAATAACACATATGCACTATGTAAACAATCTGTATTTATATTGCTCTTTTCCAGTTCATTACCTCCTCAAAGCAGTTTACAATATATGATGATGGAGGATGATGCATCGTTGCAGTATATCCCAGTACTTAAAAGAACCATTCACACCCACATTCATACACTGACAGAGTTCACTCTCTGGAGGAGCCAAGCATCAAAGCAGGATCCCTCCAATTACTAGATGACCTCAGTGCCTCCTGAGCCACGACACCCCTATGTGCTCTTTTTCTCAATGCTTGCACTTCCATCAGGACGGTGACCTCATTGCAATAAGGCTGCTCAAGTCAGATGATATCTGTGATGCTGTATTCTGCTTCCTAATAGTGGGATGCCTGCTTTTCCACACAGTTAGCACCAATCAGAAACAAGACCACTTTTTTCATGTGAATCAGATGTGTTTTTCTGTTCAGAAAACAGTATTCATTCCAAGTCTAGCTTTGTGGAATTGACAATAAATTTACTGACTGACCTCTGAAAGCATTACATTGTGCTTACTCATTCTACTGGGAGACATGTAAACCCCTCCATTCAATCACAAACATGGAGACCAGCCAAGCTCCATGTACGTGATCTCCACATGCCTGCAGCAATTTATTTACATCTAACAGTAGGCCATACCTCTATAGGTAGGCTCAACAAACACCTTCATGATCCTCTGTCAATCATGGCGCCTCTCTAAGAGTTATAACCTCTAAATAGATCATTGACCCATCCAAAGATATGTCAAACCTGAGTAATAAACCTGTAAACCACCAATCACAGAGGAAAAAAACAGCATCAGCTGTGAATCATCCCATGGATTTAAAGTATGACACCAAGAGCTACGGTGCAGGGTATAAATTCTCCAAATGAAAATGGATAACATGGGGGTGGATATGAATGGGTGGGCTCGAATGGTGTGTGTGTGTGTGTGTGTGTGTGTGTGTCTGAAGGGCTGTGAATAAGTAAGAGGAGGATCCTTGGATGACTTCGGGGTTGCTACGAGTCATCAGCCTCCAACACTGCTATTCATGAATCACTTTAACAAATGGCTGAGTGTGTGTACATATGTATGTGTGCTGTGTGTGCTATTCCAGGAGAAGTGAGGAGGGAACCATACATTAAAGCTTACAGATTGTAGATCTGGCTGCATGTCAGCTGTCTCGAGCAATGGATCGGTTGTGTCCGTCCATCCACTCGTTAGTCTGTCTGTCAAATGCGTTATCTCAAGCAACATGTCATATCCCACTGATCTCGATGGAAACTTGATGTATGTGTGTATCTTTGAGCTGTAATTACTAGGTCAAAATTTAAGTCAAACATACTATCTCAGAAATCGCAAGAATGCTTTTGACCTCTACATATTTACACAGATTGACAGGGTGAGGACGTTGCATTTATGGTCAAAATGAAAAAAAGGCCTAATTACTTCACCACCTGTCTAATTTTGGCACATCTTGATGCATGTATATGATGATACAGGCAACACATAAATGCATACACACATGAAATGCACAGCAGGTGTATCAGCTCAACTTCTTTTTTTTCTGCCAATTCATCCAATTAGCATACTCGTGTGAGCTTTTTTTTTTTTTTTTTTTTTTTTTTTTTTTTTTAATTACCATGACACACAGCTTAGATAGCATGGAAGTGACTGAAATTAATACATTGTCTTGCTTGATTCTGATTAGTTCCACTTTAAAACAGGAAATTATAGTGGAGAAGAAAGTGTCCAACAAACATAAGAAGAAAATATGACAGGAGAGGGATCCTTGCCTGTCTGGAGGATTGCCAATTAAGACTAGGCTTTATAAATTTGACCTCCAACTGTGTCTGAACCTTAAAGGTTAAGGCCAAGTGTCTTACCTACAGGTTTAAATAAATTGCCAAGGCTGTCTCAATCACTATATCGCAAGTGAAATGATTGAAAGTTGTAGTTTCTATGCTATTACAGAGAATAGGACAGACATTTCACAGTGATTACTTGGGTAGTACTACAGAATCCATTCATTTTAATCACATTACTGTAAAATCACTGACAGTACAATAGCACAGCAACTGACACCACATGCTGTACTTTCTCCGCTAGTTGAGATCTAATGGGTTCATTTTCATTTCTTTTCCCGATTACCATACATGTTTGATCGATGCAGGATGGATGAGTGCTATTGTGTGATCTGCTTTAGTGTTAGGGAATGTGTGTGTGTGTGTGTGTGTGTGTGTTTGTGTGTGTCTAAGGGGGCGGCGATGTGTGGCGATAACCACTTAATCAATTGTTTGATTTGGTGCACAGCAGGTAAATAGTGTGCATTGCAACTGATAAAGGCTGCATATAACGGCCTTTGTTGATTTCATGGTTCAGGTGATCAGATGGATAAGAAAAGGAGAATAAATGGATGGCAGGATGGTTAGAAGGAGGCAGCAGTTTCTGCATCTCAGTTGCAGTAGTGGACAGTTGCACAGAAAGAGGAACATTTACATCCATCAGGGGTAAACATATGTTTAGTGCCCATCTCCAATGCCTTGCAGAGCCCAGCACCATTTCTTAAAAGTGTAAGTGTTCTGATAACTACAGTGTATAGCACAGCTTGCAGTGTGTAAAAAAGCATATACGTGCTAGATAACAGTTCTGACATTTGGCATTCTACATTCACACTGTGGTGAGGCTCAGTTGCTGAGGTTCAGTTAAAAATCACGTCAATGACGGGGCGCCCCAGGGACACACCTGGTCAAGCGAATACCATGTATGAGGGTAAAGGGTTACTTGTTTGATTCCAAGCTGAGCCCTTTGCTGCATGTCATCCCTGCTCTCTTTCTCCCCTGCCTTCCCTGTGCCTATCTGCTGTTGCTACTGAATAAAGCAGAAATGACCAGAAATTAATCTTAAGAAAAAAGTATCACCTCAGTGGACGGGTCATTTCTAGCATCACTACTTCTACACAGCAAGAAGATAACTTTTTGCAATTGCAATTTTCCAGGTAATTTATCTCACATGTCTCCTGAATAGCATATTATCTGAGGGGTAGCAGCACTTCACAGCTGAAAAGCAGGCTTGTGATCAGAGGGTTGTTGGTTTGAATCCCCACAGTGGACGGGCAAAACTGGCCATCTTGCACATGTGAATGTGTGTAACTTCATGAATGTGAAACAGATTTTTGGTGAAAACATGGATGCTCAATCACTTCTGCATAAATAAATAAATAAATAGATGAAGTCTAACATCCTGGCATTTGAATAAAAAACTTTGTAGAAAAATCTGCCTACCTAAACCATTTTGAACTCATTATACTGAAACAGCCTACGGATCAGCAGGTACCACATTGTTAAGATGTGCCAAGTGCTTGCACTCTGTCTGAGGAGGAGCTCTCCATGGTGCTGCTGCACATGCTGCCCTATGTAAATTCATTGCCTGCTCCACAGAGTACAGCCTCTTGTAGCTTCAGCAGGAAGCTGTCCCGGGTCCTGAAAGCCTCACTGCCTCCCACTGAATCTCTCCAGACTCAACAGTGCTAGGTCACAATCCTGAATCTTCATTAATAATATGGATAAATGTCCTTATTTTTTATTTTTTATTTAATTATTTAGTTGTTTGTTTATGAGGGCGCGTATCTTGCGCATTATTTTGAAAGTCCAAAAAATCCACAATAATATTTTAAATTAACAGAAAAAGTGGAGCGGTAGGAGGTTTAACAATGCCTGTCTCAAATGGCTCATTGTTCATTCATAAAGCAGAGAAAGTGTTTCTTTGGAAGACTATGGGCCCTATTTCAACTCAGTAATCACAACGACCACTGTGTCCTAATGCACAGTCAATGAGGGCATATCCAAACTCACTTGCAATTTTTTGTCTATCTGAGCGCAGCCTTGCCTACGCATTCTGAGTGCAAAGGGACTGGGTGTAGCGGAGTATATTAGAGGGGTTCAGAGATGAACTGTCATCTTCACAGAACAGAGGAATAAATCACATGCACTTAATTATGGATTTTTTTTTCTTAAATAAAGAAACAAATGTAACTAGTGCAATAAAGAAAATGATATCCACGGCTACAACTCCTCTGCTCTTGCCAAATGGTCCCTCATCTGCCATGCATCGCAGATCAAGTCAGCCTGCTCCACCATCACCACATTCACTTGAGCCTTTCTCTGTATTTCTGTGTTTAATTTCTCCTCTGATAAGTCATGTTATAGGCCTGCACAGGCCTATAGGCCTATATAGACTGAATAAACCTCAGCATACAAGGGGAAACATTGACCTTCTGAGCTCTGTATTTCAATGTCCCACCTGACTTGTCCAAGTATCTAAAACACATTTTTAGCAGCTAAATGTTCTCTCCATGACAAGATTCTTGCTCTCCACAACACGTTGTTGAATCTATGTTGCTCCTGAATTGTTGGTATCCTAACAGCCACCCATCCAAAGTGCCCTAGAGGACTGCAGGAATGGCAGAAATCTGGTTAGAAATGGTCTTTGGGGCTCTTACCACAATGAATGTTCTTGCTAATTTAAATAAGCCTCCCATTTCAATGTGTCATCCCTCCCACCTTTGCACTACCATGAAAATACCTGAACTGGCTAAGTGTGTTTCCAGTCCTCAAAATACCAATTGGTCATAGCGCTGCTTGCAAAGGTCTTTGTGCACCAACAAAATAGGGCCTTAAGTGGCATAAACCACACTTCATTATTCCAAAACAAAGTTTTACAGCCTGTAGAACATACCTTCATTTCTGCTAGTCTGAAGTGGGAATACGTACTTTAGGGGACATCCTGGCCTTAAAAATTCATTATTTAAAAAGTACTTCTTTCTTTTACCTAAAAACTTGTTCATCTGGCACTCACTACTTTTCTGCTCATTGCTCCTTAGGAAAAGTTTGAACTATATATAAATCCTTACAAAAAATGAGGACTTCATCCCTAGCTATGGATCTCAACATAAACCTTCCTATTGACTGGGGAAAAAAGGAGAAATATGACATTCAAAAATTCAGAACATCACAGCTTCTACCATTCCTCAAAACCAAATACATAGTTAAAGAAACTGTACCATCCTAACTGTGACTTTTGCTTACAAAATGTGTCGGGAACTTTCACACATGATAATGTGAGTGCTCTGTTTTAGGCACTATTTTATTTTATTTCCAAATACGCTGTGCTGTTATAATTTATACTATTCTATACTACTTGTCATTAGCAATAAATTTGTCGATAGCAGTCAGTTAAAATAAATTATGATACTTTACAAAGCATGGCATATAATCCACATCCTAGGTTGACCATTTGAGAACAATTTTACAGGCAGGATCATGCAAATTATTGAATATTGGTCAATTTTACGTAAAGTAACATTTTAGAGTATTTTTTTTCTTATTTTCACATTTTCATCCTGCATTATCAGTCTTTCCTTTAAGAATGGATGAAGAAATTATTAATTATGGGTCTTGGTACATTTTGACATCTGGCATGTTCAATTAAGCCAACCTCCTAATTCAGTCAAATCTCCACATTTCACATTGCAGTAGTTTGATATTGACATCTCTGAAAAACACTTGAAGATCTTAAGAGATATATTTAAAAATGTTCAGAACCTGTTTAAATCTAAGCCAAGGCTTTTGAGCTTTCAAATCAATGAGAGATACTATTGATTTGTTTATGAATGTGCACAGTACATTTGATGCTGCAGACCTCGTAACCTAATTATATTTGATATAAGCTAGGCATGTCTCACGACTTGTGTGTATCAGCAGAACACCTCATCTTGTCAGTTAGCTCCCTGGCATCAACTTAACTTTTGTTTGTTTTCACTCTAAAGCTCAGGCTTTTGGCAGCTTTATTACACCACAGCAAGTTCCAATGCTGCATTTTGATTAGCCAAGAGTCCCCTGCCAGTATCTCCTGGCATTGGCACACAGACAGCACTTCTGTATCTTACATATCACTCCGCCTTGCTTACTTCTGGTACCTGTATCAGAGCTGATACAAAGTGAAGGTTAATCAAGGTAGCAGTTGATACTCAAAACAGCTCATGTAGACTGAGCTATTTTTTGTAAAATCATTTTCGAAGCAGCTAATAATAATACTTGAGCTAATAATGATAATGATAACAAATTAATAGTGAAACTTTTAGAAAAAGGACAGCAGTGTGTCCCGGTTCTGTGTGGACAGGATATTCATGGTGTACACTGAAATGCACCAGTCATGATTGAGGGTGATTTTAAGCCTCAGTGTGCTGCTTGTAAATAGGAACCCAGGAAACCTACAGTAGTGGAATTGCAGTGGTCAGTATGGAGTTTGTCAGTGGCCATTCCCAAGACCCAAAGACTAACACTATGCTAAAACCTCGATTGGCAATTTGGCGATCTCCTGATTTGACCAGCACAGGCACCTGACATTCCTTTGAAACTAAGATGGAAAACAGAGGGCATATCCAATCTGAGCACTGAGCTCAATCTCACACAAGCCTGATAGATCAAACTTTTGCCAAATCCTGTGTGCAAACAAGTCAAAGTGTCCCTAAAGTTCTTAAGGTTGCACAACAACCACAAACTTCTCATGGAGCTCCATTCTGATTCTTCCAATATCCTGGACAGACCCACTATCCATTGCGCCCCAAAGCTCATTTTACAACCGGAGTTTGTCATGAGAACTTATTGGGTTTCTCAGATTACACCTGAGCTGATCTACGACTGCAGCACACCAGTTCCAGTATCACTGAGTAGAGCGCTCGCTCTCATGTATTATTGCTTAAGTACAAACATTTTCTTTGTCAGTACAGCCTGAAGCATCTCTTTATTGACTGGCAGAGGGTCAGGCTGGTGCTTTAATGAATTCAGGGAGGATCTTATTCCCATTATTTATTTTCTCCTGTTTTATCTTCCCTCAGAACAGAAGTGGTTGATAAGAGGCTTGACAGCGTCAGTGTTTGAGATCTGAGGGGCTTGGTGAATAGTGGATAGTGGAGATCTCCCTCTCTCAAACTCTCTGTACCTCTCTCTTTATTGCTCTATCTCTTAAATTCTCTCTGCCGCCCTTCTCAGACTTTCTTTGTAAGTCTCATTGAAGTCAGAGAGATGCTATTTCTATGGGCAAATATTAGTCTCTCGATCTCTCTCTGTCTCTCCGTTTCTGTCTGTCTCACTGTATATCTTGCTGTGTTGCTTTCTTTTTCACACACACATGCACTCATGCACACATATACATAGCCTCAGGCAAAAACGCAAGGCAATTGTCTGTTATTCCAGACAATAAGGAAGAGAGCAAACACCATTTTGTTGGATTTCCTCCAAACTTGGGTAGAGATATCAATTTACTTCTGTCAAGTGCTCCCACTTGCTCTCAACAGTGGCATACCAGTGAAAAAAAAAAATAGTTTGAGCATACTTGGTTCAGTTCTTTTTCTTTGTATTTTTTCTTTGACTTTCTTCTAGAGACAGTGAAGTAAAATGAAAGTAAAGACAACTATGGCTTCATATTTCTGTTGATGGAATGAATCAGACACAGGGAGGAATGATGGATGATAGTCACAGAGGGAAAAAGGTGATTTCACATTCCTAATTCATCTCTGTTGCGTACGTCTATGTTCTTTTTTTTTTTTTTGGTATGATGTTTCTTTTCTCTGCTGCTCTCTTCTTTGAGTGGACTTGTAAAACAACCATGATGAAATAAAAAAGACAGATAAAAGGGGTAATTTATCTTCATCTCATCATTATTTTTCTTACATTCCTTTTGATTTCAACCATTGAAAGTTTAAAGCAATGGTGTAGAAATAATAAGAGATATGCTTTGACAAAAAAAAAAGGGGAAAGAAAGGAAATTGTAAGGAAATACTTTTCTTGGGTACCACAAATGTTTTTGTAGTTCATGATGATGATGATGATGATGATGATGATGGTGAAATGTTTGTGGGTGCTACAGGTGGGTGGGTGCAGGTGCACAATGGATTTCACTGACAGTGGCTTCTTCAGCTATTACTGGCAGCACCCTTTCCTATTTTGATGCCTTGAACAGTTTCCAGATAGATAGATGAAGAGCAAGATAGAAAGATAGATAGATAGAGAGAGAGATAAAAAAATAATAATGAACATATCCTTTCAAAAACTTGTATCACACACATGTAGTTTTCAAAATGTGGTAAGTCTTAGAAAAAGGAACTGACAGAATGACTGCAGCCACAGTTTTGAGAAAATCAAATCCACAATAGTCCAACTTGTTCATTCTCTCTCTCCCTCTCTCTCTCTCTCTCTCTCTCTCTCTCTCTCTCTCTCTCTCTCTCTCTCTCTCTCTCTCTCTCAATCTTTGTCTCTCTCTTACACACACACACACACACACACACATCCACTCTGGGTCTGGATACTGAAGCAGAGATAACCTTCTTCAGTGCCTTTGGTCACAACTAGAACTATAACTAACTGGCATTTAGGAAACTGCCTCTCAGCAGGATTTTTTTTTTTTTTTTTTTTTTGTTAAACTCGTTGGATTTTGAATGCTAAAACATCCTGCCTTTATTGTGCTCCAGACTGCACATCTTCCCCGTATGACGTCCACATCGAAATGTTGTGGAGGTAGCACCTGAGCCTATTTGACATTTTAAGTTCATTTTTTTAAGGTTAAATCAAGTGTATGTGACATTTTAGGAATTATTGACTTTTCTAGTAATAAAACTGTTGCTGTGCTAAGAGCACAATGACAGAAAAAAAGTATATGTCAACAAAGTGTTTTGGAAATTTTATGTATGTATGTATCTATCTATCTATCTATCTATCTATCTATCTATCTATCTATCTATTTATCTATCTATCTATTTATTTTGTGTTTGTGCAAATTTAAAAGCACTGGATTTTAAAATTTAGTTGAGATTCCGAGGATTGCAAATATGTCCTGCTGAATCAAAGAGAAATGTGTATATAATGATGTACGAGACATCCAAATATTTTCTGTGTGTCATAATGTGCAGCCACAAAACAATGGCCTTTTGGGTTTAAATATTTCACTCAGTGTAAGTGTGACGTAGCTTCAGTGAAGTGCTGCAACCAGCAGATACAGAATAAGAATGTGACATAATTTTGCAATAAGGAGAAAAAAGTGTGCTTTTTATCCCCTCTAACTTTGAAGCTGCTAACTTGGATGTTAAAGTGGAAATCAGAGTTCAAGGTTTAATGTGCCACATTAAGGGCAATTCCTCTTTTCGCAGTGAACACTGATGAGGTGAATCCAGCCATTATCACTTTGTGTTTAACGGAATTAAATCACACCAGTCACAAACAAACAGGGGCAGATCAGTTTAAAGCTTTGAGACTGATGTGGTTTCTGTAAAATGAGCTTAAACCCGAATATGAGCAAGATGTCACTGATACTGTGCAAATTTGATATAGTGAATGTGGTTAAGTGAACACACACAGGCATAAACACACACAAACCTGCCCAGTTTCATGCATTTGCACACAGGCGCATTCACTCTTACTAAACAGCATGCACTCTTAAGAGCAAGCACACAAACAAATTCCCACACACACATCAGCACATATAAACCGCAACATCTCCGGCTGTCCCCGCTGTCTTCCAACACACCAGGAAATGTTTTTCTTCTCTGAGGCGGCCTGAGTGGAGTGGTCCACTGAAGCCAACCCTCAGTAATTAACTGTCACAACGCTTCAAAACTAACAAATGGACTTTGTGTCAAGGAGGGCCCATTAATTTACTGGCCTCCACTCGTCGATCCTATTATCTCCATTACGGCAGCCTCTCATGTCTGGCTATCCAGCCCTGCTAACTCGCTTTTCCTCAGTTTGCACCGATTCCCTCAGACTTGGAAAAAGAGACTGCGGAGGGTGTGTCTTCTCAACACACACGTACGGCCCGAGCATTGCATATGTGCTTACACACACATTTTCACAGTGCAATCACATACATATGTCCCAGGCACAAGGACACACGTGCAGATTCACACTTACTCCCATGCTCTCATGAAGGCATGTTAGAATACATATAGATGCACTGGCACAGATGCTCACATAATATAAAAAATAAGAATATCGAGCGCATACATATTATATCTGATATTCTTTCACACACAGACACACACACTCTTCAGAGATCTGTTTCGCTTCCGGTTAAACATATTTAAAAACTCATACTCCGCTGCCACATTGGCATGACAACCTGAGGGGAGAAATGTTCCATATGTGAGACTAATAAGTGCTGCTTGGAAGGAATGGAAAGCCATTTCTCCACGAGGCATAAAAACTAAATAACACGCGGACTATGGGATCTGTGTGATTTGTGATACAGCTCACAGTTATTGCTCTTCAAAGGTAACATATTAACAGTGTTCTGCAGGCAGAGAGGTGGGGGGAAGCATCACAGTGGCACTGAGAAGATCTGGTTGATGTTGCCCACTGAAACCAATGCATTTTTAATGTTCTCTAGCGCATTTTCAATGGCTTGGCCTGGTTCCAGGGTCTGGAAACATTTTCAGCTCACATGAGGCAATTTCAGCTGTCAATTACAGCATTTAAGGGCTGGCAAGCCCAGTTGAAAAATTTAAATTCTTATTTAGTATTATTCTTGACTACTATCTTCATGATCCACCAGGATTTGAGAGTTTTTAAAAATCAGTATTCAGTTTTTACTCGTTGAATTTCCTCTTAGCTTCTTAATTTCTTATTTTAATACTTGTTTTTACCTGTGTGTGTGTGTGTGCGTGCATGCATGCGTGTTCTCCATTTTAGTCTTGACGTTTATGTGTTATTCTTTTAATTTTGTACATTTGTATTGTAAACCCTTTTGCCATGATTGTGAAGTATTATGGGTCAACCCCTGCTGTTTTTGTTGTTAAATGTTGTTAAATGTGCTAAAAGTGACTTCACTTAACTTGACTGTTGGTCCTCCATGACTTCCATGACTACATGAGTATACAGGCCACAGTATAATATAGATTTGATTATTTATAGCATATAGTTTCAAGAATATTAGAGATCCAATACTCAACTGACAGAGGGCAGGAGACAAAAAGGTGCAGCTATAAATATGTCAGAGACTTCAGCACAATGGACAGCCCAATGGATTTATCAATACACAGCACAGTTAGGCTGCTGATATTTCAGAGCTGTGATTGGGGCCATAGACTCTAACGTGCACAGACTTCAGTCAGATAAAGGATCAATGACTCAGGCAGGCTTGACTGACATATTTAATTACACAAACCCTCTTCCCCTGCACTCTGACTGCTAGCGAGGGGGATGGCATAGCCACTCAAATCACCTACTGCCTATTAGCATCGGTAAGGCTACAGAATGAAACACAGTAAATACGTCTGCATTATAGGACATGCATTCCTGACGTTAAAATTGTCACGTGTGTAAGGTCTGGTACACGCAGGGCTGTGCCGATTCTGCAACAGTGCAATATGGCAGGAGTTTCAGATGCAAGGCTAATGTTGGTTGAATTAATTTGTGTGCACTGTGGGATGAACTAATGTGAATTTCAACAATCAGGAGGAGACGGAGCTGTGAAGTCAATTTAGTCCCTGCTGAATTTTGAGTGAATTTTGAGTGAAAAGCAATGCTGTTGAATCAAAGATGCTTCAGGCCTTTTTCTGGTTTGGGATAAGCACAGGCACGTATGTGTGTGTGAGAGAGGGAGAGGGAGAGAGAGAAAGAGAAAGAGAGAGAATGTTTAAGGAATGTTTTGTCTGGCTGTGAGCACAGTTGCGTGATTGCTACTGGGTGGGTGGGTGGATGTAGATGTTTCAGGCATTATATTGGCTAGAGGAGAGCACTGTTGCACAATGTGGTGTGTGTGTGTGTGTGTGTGTGTGTGTGTGTGTGTGTGCATTCTGATGCCTGCACATATTACGCATCCGTGACTATGCCTGTATGCGTGAGTGTGTGTCCCTCAGTGTGTCTGGATTTGAAATGTTCTCCAGCTGCGAACACTGGGATGATGCAGATCCTGCCTGCTGCCCTTTTAAAGTACCAGCCCCTCAGGCCATGGGGCTACAGTGAAATCTGCTTATGCTATCTACATTCAGAGTGTGCAGGCTTCCACATAAATACACACACACACACACACACACACACACACACGTACACAGACACACACTTAGAAGCAAGATGTGGACTACTCTGTCATTCACTACCAGTATTTCCCTGGAAATATTTTACAGCAACAGTTTGGCTTTCATTCCACTTCTGCTATGCAACATGTTTAATTGTAAAGTATGTTGGATTGCATTTGAATACATTTGTTATAAATAAAGTTTGGTTTGGTTTGTCTGTGTTATTTTCTGTACCTGGCAGAGTCAGACCATGATGGACTTGAGTGCAATAATAGTCCCAGAGCCTAAAACCGGTTGTTGATCATGCAGTGTGTGCTGCCCTCCTGGCCCAGGCTCCCTTTGAAAAAAGATAAGTTGGTCTTAAGATAACAATCTGAAATAACTGAAGGCAAGATTAAAAGAATAGTATAAAGGTAAAAGAAAAGACAATCCAAACCTTTGAACATAAAAAGAACACAGAAGAACAAAAACTAACCCGAGATCACTGTCCACAGGCAATTCAGGACTGAATTATGAACAGAAAATGGTGCAGTTGTTAAACTGTTGGTTTTAACTTTTTGTCTCTCTTGAAATTGCAGATGACAATCTGCACTTTAATTTATTTTCACCTCACATTAAAACTTGGAAGGAATCAACATATGAATGGACAACATGCAGCTAACAGCTATGAAACATGTTACTGTTGGGAAAATAACACTCACAACTTAAGAGTATTGACCCAACTTACTGGGTAAGAATTTATGCAAAGCAGCCAATCATATGGTAGGAGCTGTACTTTCAGAACTATTGAGTAGTGGAAATTAATCATGTTTTATTTTTTTGTTTGTTTTTCATTCAATTATATATCTATCTGTTAGTTTCTATTTCTCTGTCTTACTGCCTTTGTGTTTGTCTCCCAGGTGGTGGAGCTCAGGAGGTCAGGGAGATCAGCAGCCCTGGTGCTTTGCTCATGTTTCTATCTAATACAGGGATTTTAACAGTAAGAGAAATATTTTCCCCCTGAACAGCTGTCAGGATCTGTGTTGAAGGGTTTGGTGCTGGGAATGTGACGGGGATGTCAGGTAATCCTCTTTGAATATGAATCCCTTATCGCCGCTATTCTCTTTCTTGAGAGAGCAAGACCCCCTCTCTCGAGTGATTACATCTCCCCTTTCCTTTCTCTCCTCTCTCCTTCCACTCTTTCATCGCTCTTGTCCTCTTCCCCATCACTTATCTCTCTCTTTCCATCTCTATGAGTTTATCACAGGGCTTTTGATCTACACGTATCGTCATTTAACAAGTTTTATTTTGCTGAGGGAGGGCAAGCGACAGGAGTGAGGAGAAAGAGGGGAAAGACAAGGCATGGAAGCTAGATGGGGAGAGCAGAGAGAAGAAATGAAAATGGATAAAGAGGAGGAAAAGGTGAATTGAGAGGAGAGTAGGGATTGTTAAACCTGACAGGAGAGAGAGAAAGAGTAAGGAAGCGTAAGAAAAAGAGATCATGCTAATTATCTGTCACCTTTAGCCCCCTGTGACAATAGCTTTTCTTCTCCATGAAGTGTGCTGGGGATACAGTGTGTTCATGACTCCTGCACGCACGCACAAATATGTAAATTTGCCTGAATATAATATGTATGCATGCGTGCATGAGTGTGTGTGCATGCTGTGAATCTGAACATGTGTGTCTGTGCAGTAAATCTGCCTATGTGTATATGTTACCTATGTGGAAGTCTTCCTACTCAGCCATCAGAGGACATATGAGGTCTAATATGAATGACAGTGCAGCAGAGGGAGGTGGGCCCCATCATGTCTGGGTCATAGCTATCCTTCTTACTGCCTGATCATAATGGCTCTGTAATAGAGCAGTGAAAACTAGAATCAAGTGCCTGGGGGAGAAAGTGTGGCATTCGAAAAAGACTGTCTGAGTCTGTGTGTGTTTGTGTATGTGTGCGTGTGTGTGTGTGTGTGTGTGTGTGCACGCTAAACAGAAGTGCACTGTATGCTAAGGTGATCCGATTTTTGTGAGCAGAGACAGAGGTATTTTTATTGCCTTTTCTCATCTTAACTCCTCATCTTTAAGTTTTTTGTATGTGTTCATAAAACAATAGTTTCGATAGTTGTCAGTCCAATTGATCGTAGTAGTCCCCATGAACAGCTGTTTACTTTAACTCTGATCTGCCGTGTAAACGAGAAAGCCGTTTTCCATTATGGGGTTGAGATATCACAAAAGAGAAATTCAGTTAACACAGCTAAATTTCTGCTGGAGAAACCCGATCACTGCACCATGTAAACCCCCACTCGGATGCCTGAGTGCTTCTCATATGTGAGCACATGCAGGAGAAGAGAGCAGATAAGCAAAACCGAGACGGTAATAATAATAAAAAAAAAAACAATAAAACACAATGTGCAACACCACAATAAAACCCTCACAGTCTGTTATGCACTGTTGCTGAAGAATGCACAATAATATTATGACAAGTTACCACTCATGAAAATATAAGTAAACACCTCTTAGACAGCCTGTTTTACTTATTAGTCTGACTACAGAGTGGCAGGGAAACTATTGCACCACTCACTGAGCTGTCTGACCTTCCAGAGCAGAGGAACAAAGCACGGGGACGTCGACGCCCCAAGTGGCCGGCAGTCCAGGGTGTATCATCGGCTCTGCTGGCTGCAGCACCGTCATCAGCAGCAGAAATAATTCATGGAGTGATGGAGGTGGAGGGGAGAGGTGATTAGCGCCTGATTAGGGTTTTTGATTAATCAGAGTAAACGTGTTATTCACTTTTGTGCCCGTACATTGATAAGGGGGTAGTAAAGAATGAAGGGCTTCTGCCACTATGGGTCCTCCTTGTCTTACGCTGTCTCTTCTCCACTCCTTTTTTTTTTCTTTTTTTCAGTCAGGCAGATCCTCCTTCAGGGCCTCCCTGGAGAAAAAGAATTTTCTGGTTCTCCCTCTTTCTCCCTTGGTGCTGCCCTCATCTCTCTCCTGCCACACATCCCTCCTCTTTTCTCCTTCTCTCCCTCTCTCAGCCCCCATGTCTCAGCATTCCTCTTCCTCATCTTCCTCCTCCTTCATCACAGAATCAGTGAGTCTCCCTCTGTCTGACAGGAAGAGAGTCCAATAGACGAGCTGCATGCACACACTTGAATTCAGGGACACACTCTTTCACACACGTGCACGCACACACAAACACGCGCACTCACACAAACTCCTGCAGGGAGACACGCGTACATGCACACACATGTGCGTGTACACACACAGAAACACTCTTGCACACACACACACACACACACACACACGCACACACACGCACACGCACACGCACATACACACACTGCCGCCAGTCCTCCTAATCAATTTGCACTTTAAAGAGAGTTCCACCTTTTCCTCTGGTGTTTTCAAACCCCAAGCTCCTGTCTCACAGGCCTCTCCCTCTTCCCCTCTCTTTCTCTTTACATCGCTCTCCTTCGCTTTAATTTTGCTCTTTCTTTTTCTTGTGCCAAATCCTTAGTCTCCCTCTTACAATGTGGCAGGGTTCCGCTGTTGCTCTTTCTCCCTCTCCTCACCATAAAGACCTTCTCCTAAGAGAGAGGAGCAAGGAGAAGGAAGGAGCTCATACCAGAATTGAGAGCGTGAGAGAGAGAGAGAGAACGGAGAGAAACAAAGGAAGATGAAAGTGGGAATAAGGGTGACGCAAACAAACAAACAACTTCAAATTCAGAGAGAAACTCATTCCATCACACGCACTAAACCATCCAGCTGTATCTCTACTGCATTTGCTGCTTTGATGAGGACAAACTCTGTCTATGCTGTTTATAATGTATTTTATTTTATTTTATTTTATTTTATTTTTTTCCTGAAATGAATTAGGCCGTATACCATGACTTGTTATATGTAGTATACTTAGTGTAGCAGCAGAATGTGTGTGCGTGCGCGCGCGCGTGTGTGTGTGTGTGTGTGTGTGTATGTGTGTGTATGTGTTAAGCTCTTCCTTTCCAAGGCCCATTATCGTGTAATCTTGGTCACTATACTGCACATTTTGGGGTAATCAGCTGTTACTGAAACAGGCATTTCCCAGAATTCATCTGTCCATCCAACGAGTACCTCACTGCGTCATATGGCCTCTCCTCTATTCCCTCTTATTGCTCTGAACAATTGCTTCTATCTTCCCATTTAGCTCTTAAATTATTTCATTGATTGTAAGGATCGTAAGGATGTTGTAAAGGCACGAGTGTCCTGACCTTTGTGCTCCCTAGTGTTTGTTGTTAGCGAATTTGGGGAATCAGCAACTGGATTTTCTTGGTGTTGCACTGATTGTAAGGGCACTTGTCTCTGAGCAGTCTGTACCTCTGCCTGCAAACATGTATGCATGTGAGTGTGCACGTTTTACCAAAGAAGAGTAAGAAGAAAGGGAAGAGGCAAGAGCTGCCATTCTGGTCAACATCCACTTTTAAGATGCACGCACAGTACTTTGCTTTGCTCCCTATAGTTTGGTAGGATTAGGCTCTCACTCGTAACAAAGCGAGTCCCAACCTTTCAGGCAGACCATGGTTTGTGTGTTTAGTCCCCACAGAGTTTTAAACGCATGTTCCAGCTCTCCAAACAAACCAAATTAACGAAGCTGTGTCAGTGCCAATGGCTGATTACTATTTTACATTTAAAAGCATGGAACAGACCAGTGAAAATTAGAATCAAGTGCCTTCGGGGAGAAAGTGTGATAATGAGAAAAGACTCAGAAGATGCAGAAGTGAGTAGATTTTTGTGAGCAAAGCCAGGTTTTTTTTGTTGGTTTGTTTGTTGGTTTTTTTTTGTTGGTTTTTTTTCTGATAGCAACTGCACTTCTTAAAAATTTTGTACATGCCAATAAAGCAATAGTTGCTACCATGCTTGAGGAGTAAAGAGGCTCAGTAGCTATCAGTGCAATTATGTGTGCTTCAGTGATCAGGGAATTCCCCATGTACGGATGTAAACTTTTTTTTTTCCTTTCTTTTTTTCTGTCATGTAAATGGGTTGTTTTCCATTATGCGGTTGAGATATTATGTAAGAGGAATTCAGTTAACCCAGATAGAGTTCTGCTGGAGAAACCTGATCACTGCACCCTGTAAACCCCGATTTAGATTCCTGAGTGCTTTTTACATGCGCAGGAAAAGACAAGATAAGCAAAATGACACAGCACAGTAAAAGCCCAATGTGCAATGCTACAATAAAAACTTCGTAATCTTCTTGACATTATTGCTGAAAAATTTATAATAATATTATATCAAGTTACCATTCATGAAAACATAATTAGACAATAATTAGACAAAAAAAAATTGCATATATAAGATATGTATCAGCTAGCTTGTCTGCACACATCCAGATCTCTATGGCGAGATATGCGTATGCGTGATGCATAGCAGCGGTGTTCAATCCTCCAGCCCCACAGCTCTGCTGATTTTTATTCTACTCATCAAATCAGGGTCCATTCTACCTTTGAGATACCAGGTGAATGCAATTAAGTAGCTAGGGGAACAGAAAACCTGAGGTACTTCTCGTAACACTGATGTGGACTGAATTCCTCTGGTATGCATAATGCACAGCTGCTCACATTCCCACATTAACTTTTTATAAATCCTAAATGTAGCAGGTATCACGTTTTGGAGTTAGAATCTATGTGCTTTGTTCTTAATACTCAGTGGCACACAGAGCAAAGAGCAGCCAAAGGCACAAGCAAGCAGGGTACAATGATTGATTTTTTGGTCATTGTGTGGCCAAAGAAGGAGCACGAGCACCTGGAAGAATACATTATGAGCATGTGTGATGTGTCTATTTTCACTTAACACCAAGGAAATCACCTTCCTTTTAAAAGCAGCGTGCTCTGCGCCGCGGAGCTCTGATGCTGTGGCTCCACAATGAGAGCGACCAGTGTGGAGCCGCTCTACCACAACAGCCTCTCCCAAGAGGAAACTGATTCACTGATTCAGTCCTCATAATTCATGAAGTATTTACATTTGTGGATTTATGCTTTTTCATGCATGAATTAATGGCAATTTAAGCACCCTTGACATAAAGTGTTACCAGCAGTTTAGTCATTTAGGCAAAGAGCCCAAGAGAAATTGGCAGCAAACTACATGAACTGTTTGGCTGCAGGAATGTGTGTGTGTGGATGCGTGTGTGTCTGTTTGGTGGTGGTGGTGGTGGGAGGTGGGGGGCGCCATCAATCACTCACACCAAAGCCACATTAAGATATTGTTTTTTATTAAAATATATTGTTCTTCCCTGCATGGGATTCATAATATAGCTAAATGAATCAACATACACTATATTACCAAAAGTATTCGCTCACCTGCCTTTACTCATACTATGAACTGAAGTGCCATCCCATTCCTAACCCATAGAGTTCAATATGATGTCGGTCCACCTTTTGCAGCTATTACAGCTTCAACTCTTCTGGGAAGACTGTCCACAAGGTTGAGGAGAGTGTTTATAGGAATTTTTGACCATTCTTCCAAAAGCGCATTGGTGAGGTCACACACTGATGTTGGTCGAGAAGGCCTGGCTCTCAGTCTCCGCTCTAATTCATCCCAAAGGTGTTCTATCGGGTTCAGGTCAAGACTCTGTGCAGGCCAGTCAAGTTCATCCACACCAGACTCTGTCATCCATGTCTTTATGGACCTTGCTTTGTGCACTGGTGCACAGTCATGTTGGAAGAGGAAGGGGCCCGCTCCAAACTGTTCCCACAAGGTTGGGAGCTTTGGAATTGTCCAAAATGTTTTGGTATCCTGAAGCATTCAAAGTTCCTTTCACTGGAACTAAGGGGCCAAGCCCAGCTCCTGAAAAACAACCCCACACCATAATTCCTCCTCCACCAAATTTCACAGTCGGCACAATGCAGTCTGAAATGTACCGTTCTCCTGGCAACCTCCAAACCCAGACTCGTCCATCAGATTGCCAGATGGAAAAGCGTGATTCATCACTCCAGAGAACGCGTCTCCACTGCTCTAGAGGCCAGTGGCGGCGTGCTTTACACCATTGCATCCGATGCTTTGCATTGCACTTGGTGATGTGTGGCTTGGCTGCAGCTGCTCGGCCATGGAAACCCATTCCATGAAGCTCTCTGCGTACTGTACTTGGGCTAATCTGAAGGTCACATGAAGTTTGTAGCTCTGTAGCAATTGACTGTGCAGAAAGTCGCCAACCTCTTTGCACTATGCGCTTCAGCATCCGCTGACCCCTCTCCGTCACTTTACGTGGCCTACCACTTCGTGGCTGAGTTGCTGTTGTTCCCAAACGCTTCCATTTTGTTATAATAGAGCTGACAGTTGACTGTGGAATATTTAGGAGCGAGGAAATTTCACGACTGGATTTGTTGCACAGGTGGCATCCTATGACAGTTCCACGCTGGAATTCACTGAGCTCCTGAGAGCGGCCCATTCTTTCACAAATGTCTTGTTTCACAGTCTGCATGCCTGAGTGCTTGATTTTATACACCTGTGGCCAGGCCAAGTGATTAGGACACCTGATTCTGATCATTTGAATGGGTGAGCGAATACTTTTGGTAATATAGTGTATCATCTAAATCATCCATTCATGTTCATGTGCAAAATGCTTGGAGATGCCATAAAATTAAAAAAAAAAAAAAAAATAGCCAAGATATAGCCAAGAAGACATCTGAGCATGGTCTGGGCAGGTGGGTGACACAGTCAGTGAAACATCCTTCAATGTGTCTCACCAAATGGGTGCAGATCAGGGAAAAAAAAAATGAGCCTCCCAAAAATCCCACTTACCTGACAACCTGCTGTGTTCCATCTCCAAAAGAGATGATACACTTGCTTTCATCGCAGTGTTTTTCCTTTTTTTTTTTCTTTTGTTTGTCTTCTCTGAATGCTGTTTCTCCTTTCTTGCAACACTAATGTGCATTGTGCATGGCTAATAAAGCGCAACAGCCAAACTGCTAATTGTGATTGGCTGAATGAACCTTGACGGAGTGGCACTGAAGGGTAAAGCTGCCCTCTCTTTTCCCCTCTCTCCCTCTCTTTTCTTATCTTTCTTTCTCTTCCTGCTTTTGCATTGCGGGGTAAGACGGTGCCTCTCCTCCACCCTCTTCTTGATTTATCTCTCTTTCTCCCTCCCTCCCTCCATCTCTCTCTCTTTTCTTCTGTCTCTCTCCTCGTCAAGCGTGAGACGGACCTCCAGTCGCAGCAGACTGTGGCTGCACGATGTCTGCAGCTGTGTGGACTGACAGTTCTCTTGCCCTTCCGCCTCGACCTGGACAAATACTTTTTGGAGTGTTGTTATTTGTTCAAAGACACTGGAGTCCTTTTAGGAAACACAATGTTTTCTGTTTGCCCAGGAGTTTGATGGCGCAGCAAAAGTTTGGATCCAAGGCTGCGTTTTCGACGTCGCGCTCAGTCAGACAGCAACAAGACCATAACTCTTTGTGATTTCTGGTTATTTCTCCTTTTTTCTGTTTCCGTTCCTGGAAGAGGAGATGGAAAGCGGCTTCACTGTTGATCATAGCCCATAAAAATCTAATTTCTTCTTTGGCACTGAAACCGCAAAATAAAAAATGATTCTTTATGTTGTGTAAACACAAAGCAGTGTCAAAGTGGTATTTCTTTGTATTTTTTTTTCTTTTTTTATTCATTTTTTTTATTTATTTTCTGGGATTTTTTTTTCTGTGGTCCAACAGAGCTGGGATGTTTCAAAGCAAAGGCCAGAATGATTTGTGTCCCTCAATAAGAAATATTTTACACTTTTTTGCTGCATTTTCTTGGAGTGGAACTTGAACAATATTGCCAAAGTATCAAAATACTATAATCAGCATTTTGTTTTCCACTTAAATCCCTTTACCTTGACTTTATTAAATGTGAATGTGTCTGTGTGGATAGATGTTGTATGCTGTTTTCCTCTCTCTCTCTCTCCAAGCATGCAGACCTTCTCCTCCAGCCCCCCGACCCCTTATTCCCCTAACTCACCAGCCACAAAGTGAACCCAGCCCTCAAATAACTCCAGTTCACCATTTATTGTGGGATTAATGGGATTCCTGCTCTATTAGAAGGTATACAGTGAAGAGAGTGGGGGTGTATGGGAAAGAGGGGGAGGACATGTAACACAGGTCATGAACTCAATCTCCCTATTTGAACACACAGTGTTGCCAGCAAAAATGTCTCATCCCACTGATTCAACAACACACACACACACACACACACACACACATGCACACACACACACACACATGCACACACACATGCTATGTTTCCTTTCATTTGGATTTTTTTTTTTTTTTTTCAATACCAATCCTTCAGTCTTTGTGTTTTGCCAAATGGAAAGTTGAATTCCATATGTCCAGACACACTCATTGTAAAAGAGGATGGGGCACTCGGGCACCATCTTTGAAACACTCCTGGGCAATAGGAATGCAGGCAGTTGAAGACAAGACCATCATATCTTTGAATGGGGAATTGCCTATATCTAACGGTATGGTTTATGTATTGTCATTTGCTTTTCATATCCAGAGACATGGCCAAACTGTAAACAACACAAAGTCCTACAAAAGTTATTGTGAAGGGCATTCGTGCCAGCAAAAAACAACATCTTCCACATCTTGTATGCATGCGCTGTCTATACAGCTCCTTGAAAAAGCTGATTTCCAGAAGCCGCCATCGTTGCCATGGTAACTTCAAACAGTCATGTTAGGCATGTAGTTGAACTATAGAGATTATTTTTAAAGTGTATACATTTGATTTTTACCTGTATCATTTCTGCATTCTCGTGCGGGCCAACAGTTTGTCTGGGCTGCAGAGTTGCTGTCGTCGAGCTCTCACCCCCTATTTGTGCATCTGAAAGTGTGAGTGGATTATTGACATGCTGCCATCTTTAATATTTCAGAATTTCCTTTCGTAAACTGACATAGCGTTTCTAGTACATCTAGTGCAAAAGGAGGATCAGCAGTTGCAGCAGCCCTTGCTGGTCTTCATGACCCAAAAATGACATAAAGAGGAAATATTTCCTTAATAAATATGTGAATAAAAGACCTAATTACAATTCCAAACAATAAAATAACATGGCCCAAATCATAAGCACATATTTTAATAAATAGTAAAAATATATACATCAATAAATGAGAAAATAATCAGCTGTAATCACTTTTGCCTAATTTACACTGGTGATATTGCCCAATAGTTGAGGCTTTTTTTTCTTTGTTTCTTTGTTTGTTTTCGTTTTTGTTTTGTGCCTGTCATCTCATTATAACTTCAGTATAAAAAATTCCTCATGAATTGTGTGAGTTAGCCCTAAATACAGTTCCAGGTGTAGGGGTTCATTAATCGATTAGGTGTACCTGCTTTTGGGCATTTTCAGACATGGAACACACTCACTTAGCGGTGCCTGACTGCGCACCGTACGACCTCAAGCGCTACGGGGACAAAGCCATTAAATAAGTATAGAGGCACTCTCTAAGTTCTTGGGAGAGAGTGTTTGTGCGACTTCTACACTGCCTGGTGTACAAGCACACACCGTAACTCCCTTTTACAGGCCCCTTGCAGCCTAAAGAGCCCATGCTGTAATTTCTTCAAGCATTGCACACTGACGAAAAGCACTACACGTGATGAAACAAACACACTGAGCCCTGCACCTAAAAACAGACAGAGATGTGGCAGGTTAAAGCAAGATTGGAATGATACAGAGGGAGAGAAAATAAGAGAGAAGTGAAAGAAGGAAAAGAGGGGTCGGGGGAGGGACGGAGAGTAGGGAGACGTACGAGAAACAGCGACGAAAGAGTAACGAAGTGAAACAGGAGACACCGCGGCGGAGGATATGCAAGGCAACAAGAAGAACGGCAGAGATAGAGGTATGGAGTCAGAAACATGATGATGGATGGGAGGGGTTGCGGCTGTTGCGAGAAGACATCGGCAGTGCACATATTTTGCCTCCATTACATTCTGAAACGCGTGAAAACAAGGGATGCACGGCGGAGATAAGAGGAAGTTGGTTAAAGAAGCACGGCGAGGCCCGCATTTAGCATTCTCCTGGCACCGTGGAGGCTTATTTTCATGCCCCAGTTTGTCAAAATGAGAGGGAGCCAGAGGGTAACAGGAGAGGGGGAGACACAGGCAGGAAGCGCATGTAGATAGTCATGTTGTATGATTGAGAAAGAGACAGCGAGAGAGAGAGAGAGAGAGAGAAAGCAAATGCAGAACAGAACGAGGGAGCGATAGAGAGAACGAGGGAGCTTTTCATCTAATTATCAAACCCTTAACATCGTTCCTCTGCCACACGCCACACTTCAAGGGACAAAGTGTAAAATCACATTGTTACGCACAGATGTTGACAATTACATGATAAAAGACCCGAAAATAGGAGATATGCTGTGTTGCTTTTCTCTTTTGTTTTTTTTTTTTTTTTTGTGGCGCTGCCTCATTGGCATCTCATTTGTGATGACTATATTGAATACGGTGAACCAGTGAAACATCTTGGCAGGGAGACTCAGCAGAGGAGAACAGCGCGATGCGTGGTCGTCACCCTGGTTTTGATTAGGATTGCAGGCGGAGAGGTTTGTAGCCCGAGGTTGACACGGTTGGCGTGTTGTATTCACTCCTCGGCACTCCCCTTTTCTCTCTGTTTTGTTACTTTTTTGGATTTTTGTCAAGTCAAATTGTTTGTTGCACTTTTTTTTACTCTCCTTTCCTCTGTATTTTCTCTTCTCATTTTCTCTCATACAGTATAATGCCCCATTTTTCCTTTCTGCTTTTCTTAACTCATCTTTCTTTCTCACATCTTTCTGTTATTTCCTCTCCTTTCTCCTCCTCTCTCTTTTTAACCTCTCTAGCTGTCCTCTCCGTACAGCTCTCCCTCTTCTCTTCTCTTCTCTTCTCTTCTCTTCTCTTCTCTTCTCTTCTCTTCTCTTCTCTTCTCTTCTCCTCTCTTCTCTTCTCCTTTCCTGCGTAGCCTGTAGGTGGCACAGAGGCATGTAAATTGGCACACAGAGTGCAGTAGAGTGATCTGAATACCCATTTCTGTTCTGCAGCCTTCATGAAAGACTCCGCTGTCATATCTCCTCCGTTCTGCCACATTCCTCTCTACTTTCGCTCTTTTTTTGCTTTTCATCAAGCTTGCTCATCCTGTCCTCTCCTCACTTCAATTATCTATTTTCACCCTCTCTCCTTTTCTCTCCTCTCTTTCAATCTCTTGTCACCCCCCTCCCTCATTTTTCCTTCCCACTACCTCCGCTCTCAGCCTCTCCCACCTATACTCGCCTTCTCTTTGTCTCTGCTCTCTCTCTCTCTTTCCTTTTTCTCATTCTGTGTATTTTCTCACTCTTATCTCTCCTTTCCTGCCCCACTGACTCCTCCATTGTCTTCTTTCCTTTCTGCCTTCCTTCCTTCTCCTCTCTTATCCTACCCTCTCCTCTTTATGCCAGTCGTCTGATTATTCCATTGCCTTCCAGGCAGTGTTTATTAATAACAGCGTGCCATTTGGACACATGGGCAGGAGGAGAGAAGGAGGGGGCAAGAGAAGAAGAGCACCCCCCACCCCCACCCCTCCTCCAAAAAAAAAAAAAAAAAATCTGAAGCAGCTGCCATAGATGGTACAAGTCCTCTTGTGCATTCCACTGCGTATTAACATGAAATATTCATTAAGCAGTGGCATGGGGTGAAGAAGGGGCTAAATAATATTATTACAGAGAAAACATGGAGATGAGGGGCAAAGGGGGAGTTGGTAAGTAAAAGATGTAGAGGGATTATAGTAACTAACGACTGATCTAACATATTTAATGCTATTATGAAGACCAAGAAGATCAGCAGCCACATTATAGATACGTTTAATAAAATGTTTAATTAAAAGACATATCTGTCTTTGACATGTCAGGAAATTCATAAACTAGATGGAGCACCAGATAGCAGGGTGATATGAAACATTTACATTTAACAGGTGTATGGAATCCTGATTACAAAGAAAAAATCACTGTAATCCATCAAAATGACGTTAAAGGTCACACTTTTTAGGGAAAAAAAATCCAGTACATGGACACAGGTGGGGTGGGGAGGTGGGGGTCTGATTTCTATCTTCAGTGTGTAACTGACAAACTGTATTGGGTTAGGTTTCAGTCAGTTTCTATAAAGAGTTAAAGGAACAGCTCACCCAAAATACAAAAACATATTCCCCTCTTAGCCAAATAACAGTGGCAAACTGTATCTACAGCATGATTCTGCATTAGATGAGTAATTTTGAGGCAGATGGATAGATACAGTTTGCTGGTGTTCCTCAGTGTGAAAAAGTTCCTACTGAAATAATATGCCCCTAAGGGCTGTGTATTACATTGGGTATATGTGTCACTGTTTTTGCAAAAAGTTGTCACTATCCCGACTGAAAACTTCACCAGATTGCAGAGAAACTGCCTGACTGGATCAACTACACCACAGCAAATTTGGAAAATACCTTTTTTTTCCATATATTTGAGTGAACTGTTCCTTTAAAGAAGGGGGACATGACTGATAAACAACTAATGAAGCAGGCATATAGAGAAGAGGTGAGCTAAATAACTCTGGATGTCTGCATTGGAAGTTAATGAGCAAAGTGGAATACAATGAACCACTAAGCAACACTGAATGCACTCCCTCAGGAACTTCCTCACGCACATTTTGCCTCTCTCTCTCTCTCTCTCTCTCTCTCCCTGTCTTGCTTGGTATTTCCCTGATCCACATCTCCCTCCAACATTCCCTTTCCTTCTCTCTCTCCCTCCCTTGCCTCCATCCCTTCAACACCAGCGCTCCCTCCATGTTTACTTTCCCTCCCTCATCTCATGTGTTCTATCTCTCATTTCTCCGTCCTCATCTCCTCCGTGCTCCCTCCCTCTGTCTTCCCCCCTCTCTCTCTCTGCCTTCCCTCGTTCCTGTCTGCATGCTTGCCCATTCATTCGTTCACTCTCCTGTCACCTAATGGGGTGCTGTTGCTATGGTAACGCGGTACGAACATGCTTGCGCTCCGGTATGAGAAAGACGATATCTTTACTGCCTTGTAAAGTGTCTCTCTCTCTCTCTCTCTCTCTCTCTCTCTCTCTCTCTCACTCTCTCTATCTATCTATCTATGTTTCATTTGCTGATGCAGGCTCTCTCCTCCCTCTCTACCTCTCACTGTAGCCCCTTGTTCCCCTCTCTCCAACTCCACTGAGAGACAAAAATCATCAGCTGTTGTGCAGAGTAAAAGAAATGCCATCCCTATTCTCCCTCTACTTCTTTCTTTCTTTCTTTCTTTCTTTCTTTCTCTCAGAAATGGAACCTGAAGAATGCAGGACATTCACGAGGCAGGTCTAGTTGTCTTCTATAGACTAAATACCAAGTCTAAGAATGTCACGTCAATCTGTGTGACCTTGTGGGGAAACTTCTCTTTGTGAACAAACTTCTCTTGAAAGCAAGCAAAGAGCGGCATCTGCACTGTTCACAGTTGGCTTCATTTTGCCCTGCACTATAAAGCACAGCATTGTTTGGGTTAGATGCCTTGCCCTCGGAATGATGTTCTTGTCGGGCAAGTCACTATGGGATGCATCCTCAGTTGGCAAGGACACTTATGGTATTATCCGCCCTATGTATGGCATTCTTTTGTTTTCAAATCAGGCTTTAGCCATTAGGTATGAATGCACAAGAATGCAAACTGAGAAAGCCTTAGTGAACTAACCTGTCCGTCGGCCCCATTCTTAAGATTGTCAGGTGGCAGCCATCTAAAGATTAGAGAAGCATGTGGATTTGAAAATTCAGATTTAGGAACAATCACCCCAACCATTCTGGTCACATGCTGTGTAGAGGCTTTGTTCAAACCCTCAGAACTTTATTTCAAATTCTAGGGGAGATCTCAAGGTTTCCAAATATACCCAACATGTCAGGCAAATGCATATAAAATGATGCACAAGACATGCAGATATTTTCTATTTGATGTAATGCTACAGCCATAAAACATTGCCATCTTGGATTTGAATATTTTATTCAATGTTAGTGTGATGCGGCTTCAGTGAAGCACTGCAACCAGCAGATACAGAATATGTATGTGACATTTTTGTATAATATGGAAAAAAAAAAAAAAAAAAGTTTTTTCTAACTTTGAAGCTACTTGAGGGGAAATTTAAGGGAAAAATGATTTCAAGGGTTTAAGGCACACATTGCATAGCTTACTAATATGTATATATATATATATATATATAAATAAATCCTCTGATTGCTGGCGGCCAAGATGAAGTGATGCACTTGTTTGTCATTATGAGAAAAAAAAATATTATAAAAATAAATTAATTGTGTGAAAACCAATTAAAGATTTTCATCAAGGACAATGTTATAAAAAAAAAAAATGTTTGCAGGCACAACTGAAAAGACTTTCTATGTTTATTGCTCCCTGTGGGATAAAACAGGGAGTGTCTTTGTGATGGACTTTTGAATGCATGACACAGAAGATTTATTTTCTGTCTGTCACCTTTCTGTCTGACACTTCTCAGAAATTCTGGTGGAATGGTATTTCTCCCTGAGGCTTTCACACCACAAAATGGGACTGCATCAACCCTCTGCCATCCACTCTCTTGACTATGGGGACTATAATCCATTGTAGAGAAACCACTAGAAACTGCATGCTTGCTGCACTACTGCAGATTGAGCACACAGGCTGGAGGGCAGAGAGCAGCAGTGCATGGCCTGATGAGACAGTGGTGGTACCTGAATCGTAGCAGCCTCTCTCTTATGGAAGATACACTCCAATGTGTTTTTGCATAAAAGCTTTTTGTGCAAGTAACCGACATTGTTATAAAAAAAAAAAAAAAAAAAAAAAGTCTAGGGACCAAATGTTAAATGAGAGATGAAATATCAAACATAGATGGTATTGCGATGTCCAGAGCCTGAGAAGACTTTTCTAGATTGCACCACCACCTGGAAAACTTTCTTGTTCTACTCAGCAGTCATGAGGGGTGGCCTGGATGTGAACTGACTGAGGGATTCAAGATCTGTGTCGCATTATTTTCCATTTGTGTCAGCTGTTGTGTCAAACAAATATGTTTAAATGTCAACATTTCTGAACCAGAAACATATTGCATATCAGCATTTAGACTTATAGCCCATGCCATATGATGTCAATGTCATGGTAACTCATTAGCTACTATAGTCACATTCTTTCCTTTGTTGGCCACCACAACTAGATTAGGCAAAGGTCATGGTTTATGTTATGAAATGTTATCTGATGGTTGCTAATAGTAACACAGCTGTCAATTGACACAGGCCTCAAACTACCTCCTAACACAGCGTTTTTTGCTTGTTTTATGGCCAGACTTGAAAACGTGACATTTCAATCTATCGTTAATTCGCAGGAACGTAAAATGCCAACTTTTTTATAGTGGTGGGGACGGGGAGACAGGATGAAAGAGAGTGAGAAATGAAGAGAAAGCAGGAGGATAACAACAAGACAAAGTGAGACAAAGACAAGTTGTTGGGAGAAATTAAGACAGCACAGATCTATATGCAGGACAAACACCAACACTGCCTGAGTGTAGGGATGCCTCGGGGTTATTATCATGCATTGGTATGACGATATAAGATCACGAAAGCACAATCCAATGCTGTAGCCAATCATTGTAGGAGTCAGAAATTCTATTATCATTGCTTGTATTCATTCCCAGTTCAATTTAATATTCTTTTTCAGGACAATGTCTTGGTGATGGATTTTTGAATCGAGTGACTTTCAAGGGACAGAAGTGTCCCGTCTTGCTTGATGCTTATGGAAGATTGTGGTTGAATGGTGATTTCTGATTCCAGGCGCTCTCACTATGTGTTCAGGGAATGCCTTTTTGGAGTCCACAACATTTTAGGATGGGATAGGATCAGAAGGAGTTTCAAAGATGGAAGTGCAGCTGGAGGCGTTCCTTCTTTCCTTCCTATCAGTCATTACATAATACATTTTTGAGCAAGCTGCAGAACATGTAAAGAAAAAAAAATGTATGAGATATGTGAAAGTGGTGAGATTTTACAGCAGTTGAAATTATCTGAATTTATTGAGGTTGTAAAATTGTTAAAAGACTGGAAAATTTCAATGACACTGATGAGGATTCCATTGAAATGTCATTCTTAGTCGGCTGTTATTTTCCATTATGCTTTCCCCAACGCCTAAGAACAAAAGTGAACAGTCTCCCTATTGGGCCGTCTCTTCCAAATCCTATTTCTAATCTTAACCCCGAAACCAAATCCTAATCTAAATGTGCCCCATGAAGAAGTCAGGATTGGTCAAAATGGAAAGTTTTCAAACAATCATGCTCATTTTAAACTAGGAAGAAAACACTGGGAAGTAACGTTCAAGTTTAAAACCACCTTATTCCACTGATTTGCTCTCTCTCTCTCTCTCTCTCTCTCTCTCTCTCTCTTGCACACACACACACACACACACACACACGCAGAGACTCTATCCCATTCATGTGTTTAGAGCTGCTACATTCCTCGCTGCGGTCAGCATTTTGTCAGTAAATGTCAGGGCCAAACAACGCAAGACCTTCACTTCCATGTGGGCACACAAGATAAATAACCAACATGCTCACACACATATAAACACACACGCGCACAAACACAAGACAGTGTATACACACTGTGCATTCAAATTGCTCTGTGTCTCTGGCTCCCTTTCTCCCTTTCTTTGTCTGACACACACACACACACACACACACACTCACACACGCACTCCCTCTCTCTCTCTCTCTCTCTCTCTCTCATCCTCTCTCACACACTCATACTCAGTAGTAGATCAGATCAGAGGGTAGTTTGTAAGTCCATTAGCCAAAAGGTCAGTTTCTCTCCATTAGTCCACCATCTGTCTGGACACATAAACTCTTCTGTTAACTTTATAAACAATCCATAAAAACATGAGTATAAGTACAAATACCAGCCATGGAATAGAAATGAAACAAGAGGCAGAAATAAACTCAAAACCGAGCATTTAGAATAAGTGTTTGAGCACTTTTGCAAGGCTCATGTATAGGACTGTGTGTGTGTGTGCGTGTGTGTGTGTGTATCTGAATGCGCCTATTATTCATATTGCCAGCATGTCTCATACATACAGTCCCGCTCATGTAAGTGAGTCAAGGTCTCATACCGCCAGAACATCAGAAAAGAGTCTTTATTGAATCTGCAGGCATTCACAGATGTAAGGAAATTGACCCACCCACTTCTTCATCTGTCTCTCCCTCTCTCTTTGACTCTCAGTCTCTCTCTCTCTTCCTCTCTCGTTCTATATCCAGCAAGGTGACATTTAATGGATGCACCTCAACAGAATGCTAACAGAGCCCTGCAGCCAGGAGAGGGAGAGAGGGACGGAGGGATGAGGGGATGGGCAGATTTATTTGAGAGTTTTAAAAAAGATTTGTAATGCATACCAGTGCATAAAAAACAACAGAGGCACAAGATGAGCCGTTGAACTTGGAGGGAAAAAGACATAAAGACATATTTAAAGGCAGAATGAGTAGGATTTTCCACCCAAAAAACTATGTAATGACAAAAATGATCCTCTTAATCATCACTTATGCGCCACTAGAAGTGTGTGTTGGTGTGTTTATCGGTAGGATATCTTGTTTTGCTGTGTTCAAGACTCTGGGCGTCAGCCTGTGGGCAGGAGGGAATATAGGAAATATAGTGAGGTAAAACACCAAGAAGAAAAAGCTTTTTTTTCTTTTCTTTTTTTTTTTTTTTTGAGTGTTTCACATTTTACATTTGGCTCTCTTAATTTAATGTATTTCCTGATGAAACAGGGTTTGGGTAGCGAAAGGAGGTAGTATTTAATTGGATATTTTTTATTGATGGAAATTTGTTCATACCTACTGGTTCAGCATGACATCACCATTGAAGATGCACTGTTTCCAACGACGTGAAAGAAATGGGATTTCGATTTAAAACATAAAAAAAAAAAAAAAAAAAAAACGTTTAGTGATTTTCTTGGCATGTTTTGTTAAATAGGTGAATAATCTGGTGTGGAAAATCAGCTAACAAGGTGAGGAAGTCATTGCTCATTTCACTTCAGAGCCAGTGAATTGTTTCCATTATAGACTAAGACAGATGCTGTGTGACAAAGGTCAGAGGAAGACAAAGTGAGAGGCAGAGGGAGTTTGAGGGAGAAGAGAAGAGAGGTAACGAAAGGGGAAGGTAGAAAGACGTGTTTGAGGGACGTTGAGGAGGAGAAGAGAGGGAGGGATCGATGGAGAAGGACGGAGCGATGGATAAAGACAAAGAGAGGGAAGGAGTGCAAGAGAAGGTTAAAGAAATGTAGATTTAGAGATTTAATGTGAGACAAGGAGCTAAAAAAAAGGAAGACGGAGGACAGCAGCAGATAAAATGCACCTTTATGTCATAGTTTTCCTGCAAATTTGAGCCTACATGATTCTCATTGTCGGCTGACTCACTGATAAATCACATACTTTGTCCTCTTTTTTTATTTATTTATTTTTTTTTTTCTTTGAAGCAACCCTCACCTCAACAGAGCATTTTCACCGCAGCGTTTTTGACAAGAATAGCAGGTAAACACAGGTGTTACCAATGACAGTAATTAAGGTTCCACTCCATTCAGGTGGAAAACAGAGTGCTCTCATTGTTCATGCCGGCTCACTGGAAAGACTTTTAAATGAACTTAAATTAAACACAACTTTAATTAATCTCATTAGTAACACCGGTGTTTCCCCTGCTAGTTCATGTCAAAATGGCTGCTGTGAAAAAGGACTGCTGACCTCCATAGTGCCCCGTTAGATTAAATCTTATCTGTGTGTGTGTGTGTGTGTGTGTGCGCAATGCCTCACCTGTGATGAGCAATCCATCACCTGTCTTCAGAATGCTGAGTCACCAGTGAGCCCTACAGACAGGGAGATGGAGAAACCCTCTGCTGCTCTGCCCTCTCTCTCTCTCTCTCTCTCTCTCTCCCCCCCTCCCCCCCCCCCCCCTCTCTCTCTCTCTCTCTATCCCTCCCTCCCTCCCTCTCTGCTTTGTCATCCTCTAGCTTTTCCTTTCCCTTTATCTTTCTTTCTTTTTCCCTCCCCAGTTTCTTGGTCTTTCCAGCTGTATTCTTCATGTTGTCTGTGTAGTATTTATGTATTGTCTGATAAATCCCCATTGAGCCGATGCTGGCCAGACTCCTGTCAACCCCAGCAGGCCTGCTGAGCATCAATTTAGGCTGCTTTGGACCGCAGGACCATTTTCTCTGTCATTATCTCCGCATTTATTCCCTGCGCCTGTTTCTCAGTCCTAGGGTCTTTCATTCTGTCTTTCTTTCTTTCCTTCTTTCTTTCTTTCAGTTTTGACCTTCTTTTTTTCACTGACCCTGTGTATTGTGTACTTAAAAAGGAAATTGAACAGCCAATTTTTGTTGATCTGTTGAAATGAGGTATGGATTACAGGTGGTATAGACCCCATATGAGATTATTATTATATGCTCTGGACAACTTATAGAAAACACCCATTTTCAAACACTTTAACACTGTTAAAACACGAGCCATTGCTATTGTGCCATTGCTATTGCATTTATGGGCCCATTTTGTTCTCTGGTGGTGTATTTTTCTTATTGCTGCAGATAACTAGCCAATTGTAAGTGACATTACCTCATTTACCTCCACTTCCAGTACAGATACAATTGTGTCTGATAGCAGAAAATTATTCAGCTATCTCAATACATGTCAGGTTTTATGGTGTCGGTCCCTCAGAGCGAAGGCTTCTTCCCAGACTCACCGTTTTGCACCAACATTCGGTAATCACCCAGGGGGAATCCATCACAGAGCAGAGTTGTTGAAGCAGTTGAGACAGATTGAGGGAAAGTGGGAAAGAACACCAAAAAAGCAAGTTTGCAAAAGAGCTCCTGGAATGCATCGACCATCACAAATTGAAAATGTCTGACGGTGTAAAAGTATCTGAGGGTGAATTGCTTTTCTTTCGAGGAATGTGTGTGTTTTCTCCAAGTGATGTATAGAGGTTATGGAGTGCAGTATGTGCTGCGGCGGAAGAAGTTTCGCTGTGTGTGTTTAGCGGTCTGTGGCCTTTTGTAGACTGCTGGAAGTGTAAAGAAATGATGGGGTTTGTTGCCGCTGCTGTCACGTGGTGTGTGTGTGTGTGTGTGTGGGTGGGTGAGTGGGCTGTGCACGTGAGGAGGATGTTGGATGAAAACGATTGTGGTTTTTTCTTCAGCTTGTGTAAGTAAGATGTTTCATTAAAGAACGCCCATAGAAAACATCATTCAGTGAAGGCCATTCTCGCTCTCTCTCGCTCATTCACTCGCTCATTCAGTGGGGACCCTCTCTCTCTCCGAGTTCATTATTTAGTGTCAACCTTTCCCCGTGTCTGTACGGAGCCAATATTAGTTCATTTTCAGAATTTCCTACAGCATGGATGTCTGAATTGGCCGTGCGAATAGAAAGAACACTTGAAAGAGAAAAAAGGCTGATGGCATAATAACCTGCAGATGCCCTTTTTCATCTACCCCTCGCCAACCTTCTGTCTCTCTCATGCACTCCACTGCTATGATCTCTCTCTTACTGTCTTCCACCTCTTCGTCTCTTGCTCTGGCTTTGTCTCGCTTGTGTCTGTACTCTCCCTTTCCCTTTCTCTCTCTCTGTGCAAAAAAAAGTAGGAGGCAGAAGCCAATTACTCCCTGAAAAGGGTCAAACTCATGTCAAACACCAGTACTACCCCCCCGCCATATCGCTCTCTTTCTCCCACTGGGGTTTACGCCTTCGTCAAACATCATACTGGCGCTATCAAGGAGAGCCGGACCAGACAGTAATATGCCAGGTCAAGCCCTCCTCTCCGCTTCTCTCCACCCTCTTTCTTTCCTCTCCTCGCCCGCTCAGTGTCCATCCTTATCATAATGGAGGGATTAAATAATGCATTAAGCTGAGCTATATTGCGGATGTCCAGGGGATGTCGCGGATGGCTTAAGCATCGCCCTCGTGAATGAATGTTTTAAAAGGGAAAAGGATCTCCGAAATCCCTGAGACACCCTGCCTGTTTAGTCGAGAGGGCAAGAGACAATTAAACCTGAGGATTTGATCCCTCTGGAGGTAGACGGAGGTCTGAGCGAGGGAGAAAGACATAAAGAAAGAAAGGTGATAGACATAGGTAGGCAGGCAGAGAGACGGGGAAGGGGAGAGATGAGACAGCAGGGGAGCAGCGTCAGACAGACATACTGGCCCCAAAAAATATGACATTTTCCTTTTACATCTATGGTGTTAAACATGTTAGTTGTTTGAGTATCCTAACAATACATTTTTGTCAAGCATGTTAGTATCTGAGCCACGTGCTGTCTGTTTTGCAGGTGCTTTCTTGTAAAAAGGCTTATTTTCATTTAGAAGTTAAATCCTGGAAGTCCATTTAACAGTGTCTTAGTTTTTTGTTTGTATGTTTGTTTGTTTGTTTGTTTGTTTTCCCCATGGTTGCCTGCATCGCCTAAAGACTAATAGCAAGCAAGACTTCCAGGATTTTGTTTCTGAATGGACTTTCACCTGCCCCACTAAAGAGCACCTGTCATATTAGCCACTAGAGTCATGCAGCGCTTTCCTTTCCCTTTGTAAAAGGCTTATTTTCATTGACTTGATTTCTATATGCAGACTGGAGATTTTTTATTTTCAAATAGTCTTTGGAAGTGGTTTGGGTGGAGATGCTGAGAGCCCTGGGGGTACAATTACACCTGGACTGAATGTGTTTGGTGCAATCTGGCAATGTGTGGCATGATTGCCGGGTGTAAAAGGGGTCAGGCTCCTTTTATACCTGGTGTTAGTTTGGTTGAATCTGGTGCATTTACACCCCTAATGTAGTTTGTAATGTAGTTTGTTGACATTTTCCATCGTTATATATTTCTGACTAATGAATGACAGACCTGTGCGAGTACGTTTCCAGCTCCACTACTTTTCACATGCCCCTCTATCTTCCAGTTGGCTAAAATTTGTGCAGTGTTAAACCAAATCAGATCAAACAGAAAAGCATCAATTTGGGCCAGACTTATAGTTAAGAAAGCGCCCTATGAGACATAAAGCTAAAGAGATAATGCAGGTAGAAATCGAACGAGGCAGACAGATAAACTTTCCCTGCTGGGAAGTAAAGAAATCCTTTTGATATTTGAGGGTAAAAAGGGACCTCTCTTCCTTTTGTCCTTGATTCTCCTGATGATTTTTGTGGAAACAAAAGAACAGTCGACTAAGTCAATAATCCCCGTGGAGCCGGTGAGTTCAGTTCAAAGGACACACGGCCCCTTTTTCATGACTAAAATCACAAATTATTTTTTGCACAGTGGCGCAGCTCATCTTGTATTGTCTCTGGCTTAATTGATGATTGTATCAGAAAATCATCAAGACATGAGTCCAGAAAGGATATGACCTGCACTTCAGGATCTCAGAAAAGAGAAACGCTCATTAACTCAGTCATGGTCATGTATTTTTTGGAAATGGCACAATGAGAATTTAACAGGTTTCATTGCTCCAGTAAAAGATAACTCAAAATGACAGCGTCAAATTTCAATTCAAGATATGCAAGATTTTACCCATTAAGGCTATGCTTTTATGATCTGAGATGTGATAAAGATCCATTGGGATTGAAATGTTGCCTTTTTTTGCACAGTATAAGTGTTCATAGAGCAATGGAGTATGTAGCATTTTGTAATGAAACTCTCTCAGTGTTCTAATCCATTGAACAAAGACTAATTGCTCACATCAGTGAAAACTTTGTGGTGTTTTTACGGGCTAAAAAAAGTTTTGTTAAGCTTTTGCCACTTAAATGATCTTTATATCATGGTGAGGGTGGCAGTTTTGAACCGGAAAAAGTACCTACATTTCAGTAAAATTCAATTCATGTTCTATTCATCAGGAGCTGAAATGCACAAAGTGTCACTTAACAAGAGCCTTGGTTTCTCCTGTTTTCTACCTTTGGGATTTATTCACCTCCATACACTAAGTCTAGAAATAACCATGGGTAATCACAGTAAAATGTGCTGTATGTGAATCCATTTCAAAGTAAATTTGCTCTTTACATGCAGATTGACCAAGCAATGTTACTGTAGCGCTGTTCTATTAAATTACCTCTCCGCTGTTTTCCATTGAAACAATCTGCCCCCCTCTTTTACCAAGATGTAGAATCATACATTCTTTCAACTTGAGTTTCAAATGTGGCGTTAAATTGCCCTTTTTAGTTCTAGAGTGGTATAAATGTCTCATGGGAGTTTATGTTAATATTTGATATGTTAATATTTGTTTTGCTGTCAGCGAATGAATAATGCAGCGAGTCTGAACCGAGGATTGGCACGCACTGGTGTTTTCAACGCTGTATTCATAATGATTGTTCTCTACAGGCTTTCATTTCGCCCCATGTGGCCTTCGGTTTTTTTGGGGGCTTACTATAGCCAATAATATCACTGTTAGCTGCATCAGTAAGATATACACACATAAGGGTGCTGGCACGTGCGCACACACACTTTGGCAAAACTCACACAGATGTTTGTGCACCTTCACACACACACACACACACATATACACGCACATGTACTGCATACAGCATAAATGCTTGATGGGATTGATGTTTTTGTCAAAGAGACTCATGCACAAACACACACGCAATCACACACACTCACAAAGGCCTGATGTGTTTACATGCGTTGCAACTACTTATTGTGTGGGGCGGATCAAAGGGAGCAGCTAACAATCTAGGCTTGATTGGAATTCTGTGTTAATTTCCATAATAACTACTATAATAATACACTGCTAATTCTGTATACTTTGGCCTTTACACTGCAATTAAGGATAACAATGGTGATTACCATAATCAAGTTAGAAAATGCTCTGGCCTCGTGATTTCACATTCAAGCAGTCAGTGCACTATTTCACTGTAAAATGCCTCCCCAATCTGCCTCTAGTGCATTTGATATATTTGAGTGAGACGCAACTGCAGCGTCAAACAGGAGGTAACATGCCGTCCTAGAGATGCACACAGCCCCTCCAGGAACTAGTCATGTACAGCTAGCTCAGCGGAGAGAGACAAACATGGTCGGTATCGCATGGCTGATATTCCAGTGGGCCAACAAAAAAACTAAACAGGGGCTGATATTTGGTTCACTGATGTCATTGATGACATACTGTAAATGAGTTATTACTATGGGTAACAATACATGCATTTTCAAAAATTTAATAAAATGAACTCTATTATGTAAGCCAAACACAAAAACAGGCCATTTGGTATTTAAGATATGAATTTTGGCCAACAAGTCATGTTGATTGAGTCAAATTCCATCACCGTATTTCACATGTAAAGTAACAGAGGTTGTGGTGTGTGTGTGTGTGTGTGTGTGTGTTTAAGTGTATACATCATTTAAGTACCAAGCAAAATACATCTTGTCTGTTAGAAAGGCAGAGTTCAGAGAACACAAGGCCGCTCCAAACTGTGCATAATGTGTGTTGTAACTGGCCAGTTTAGCCGCTTTAAATTTTGATTGGCTCTCTGTCTAATTAGGCTGGAGTGTTTTTGACCTGTTTGCATCTCGCACCCCCACTGAGCCTCCTGTTTCATACCATGTTAAAGAAAAAAACTGAAAAGGGTTGCCATAAATAAACTCACTGATTTGCAATTTTTTTTTTTATTTCTAATTAATTGGCTCAAAACAATAATTAGCATATCATTTGATTAACATGGAAGTGGGCCACTAACATCACTCTTGGAGTAAATGGAGTGCTGACTTGTTTGTTGCTCCCTGCCTGATTCGATATGAACTGATAGACCCCCCAAAAAGAGCGAGAAGGTTAAATATGCAAATTGATCACTGCCACAGCAAAATAAATTACTCATAACTATAGGCCTACTGCTGGAGTATATGGGATGCTAATTTGTTTGATGCTCACAGACTCTGGAACCTTAAAGCTTGAACATGGTCACATATAACTGATACAGAATAAATCTGCATCACTTAGTCTGTTTTTGACATTCTCCATGCATTTTTGGCTATTGAAACTATGTAAACTGTGTAAAGTGCAACTGCCCAATAATTCATGTTGTTAAACATTATTTTTACTTGCTTGCTTTTTTCATTTATTTATTTTTTTAGACAGTGTATAATAAGAACAGTCACAAAGTGATGTACATTAAAAGTATATGGTGTCGTCTTTAACTTGCTTCTCTGCAAAGGAACCTCAACTTTGTCACTTTTCAAATGCCTCTTACTTAGTTGGTGCAGTGCTGCTCAAGATGCATGGATCTTCCCTAATGTCTTTTTGCAGTTTGGTGCAATTGAGTCTGGAATAAAAAAGAGCTAATTAATGAGATTGATGTCATTTAAGAATACCCCCCTGTTTCTTTCTTGGCCGAGGCAATTACAGGAGACACTGCTGCATCAGCTAAATCCTGGGAGCCATTGGAAGAATATTATCAGGCTACTTATATCCTCACTGCTGCAGCTGTGCACTGTTAAACGCACAAATCATATTGTCTCAAACTCATGATAAATGGGCAGCTTGTGAAAGTAATAGAGCCAGGTATTATAGTCTTAAGATGGGAAGAGGTATAAGAAATTAAACTATCATAAAAATTCATAATTTCTTGCTAAACTGCCATGATTGATGGTAAAATTTGAAAATAAATAAATAAATAAATAAATAAATAAATAATAATCTCTCTTCACATGGGTTGACAAAATATACCATAAACATTTTAGGAGGAAAAAAACAGTATTTCTAGTACATATACAGTGATTTGTTTATACTTTTTTTCCTACTCTGTAAGAAAAAAAACACAATTCTTTTAAATTTATGCTGTCAATCGTTTTGTAAAATTGTGCGACTGTTTACATGTTTTGAATATAATTTGGATACAAAACTCAATGGTGTGAACTATTGTGTACAATACTCCCATTCTTGTGCATTGATCTTGATTTTTTTTTCCCCCAGAAATGTTAGACTACACTTACCTTGGCAATCTGAGTGGAATGGTAGAAATAAGCAGAATATTTGTGTAGCACCTCATGGCATTCTTACAAGAATAATGTGTGTGAGTGTGTGTGTGTGTGTGTGTGTGTCAATGAGAGTTTTCTCAATGCAAACTATAAACATACCCTCATCTTGTCCATCAAAATGTGCTGCAACATCTACAACATCATCTTTCCTCCACTGGAGAGAGAATGTTTCTGTAGCACATTGGATAGATAGTAACACATAAAACTCTGCTCTGTTTCTACTTTGAAAACATTCTTCACCTCCTGTTGGCTGAAAAGTGGATATTTGAATTTCCTGAACAGTTCCTATCTGATACAGGCAACGGAGCAGTATAGTGCAGCAACAATGCATTAAATGATGTATTTGTGTGCCTCGTCATGCTCTCTGCAAGTATGCCTGCCACTCATATACATACTGTAATGTAAAAATATATATATATGTTTGCACATTTTATGCATAGTTTTGTTCCAAAGGAAATTAAACATTTTGTTAGGTTTTTCTTGCACTTACAAGTGGCTGCTCAGTGAAACCAAATCCAGTGGTGCCGCTCCCAGAGTTGGGGATTAATGGAATACAAGAAATGGTGTAACATAGTTAAAGTACAAAATATGAGTAACTGTATTCTGTCACACTTATGGCTTAAATTGGTGGTATTAATACAGTTACTGTCTTTAAAACACAGATTAGGAGGGACTATTTTATTTGTTTTCATTTTATTTGCAGTAAAATTCAGGCATGTATTTTCTACAAAGGTACAACAATGTGTGCATGTGTTAGTGTGCCTGGCAGGCTGCCACACACCACAGGACACTGATAGAGGAGACACAATGGCAGCAAAAACTACAACTGTAGTTACATCTCCCCAAAATATTTTGTTATAGAGGTGGCTTGGTCTGGGGTGTATTTTTAGCAGCACAGACTCTATGGAATGAGTATAGAAATATTACAGGCATATTATAGTAATACTACAGACAGCAGGGTGTCGCTATGATCCTCTTGCTTTTCCACAACCAGGCAGACTAGACTAACATATTCAGCTAAACAACACCTCTGCCCCTGTAGTCTCTCTGCTGGGGGAATGTGTGTGTGTGTGTGTGTGTGTGTGTGGGTGTGGGTGTCTGTGTGGGTGGGGAGTGGGAGGGACAAATTAACAAGGGGGATGCTTAGGGTCACTTTGCTAAGAAGAGGGGGTTGGAATCCCTCCTCAAATGGCCTACTGCCTACACTGTATATTTACTGTCAGACTGACAACTTCCCTACCCCATTCTTAAAACTGTACTCTTATAATAAATGGCAAGAAAATTTCACCATTTTTCTTTAAGCAGTGTCAGTGGCAGAACAAAACATACCACGTTTGAGTTTTGTGTACTTCCATAACTTTTTTCTCCGAATACAGCAATGAAGTCATTCCTAATAGCAAGTGTTAACTACATTCAGAGCGACCCAGGCACATGAGCAGCTTGTGAAGTATTCTACAAGTAATCCAAAGTATTTAGAATACATTACTTAAGCTGAGTAATCTAATGGAATATGTTTCAAATTTTTTAGTGCATGTATTCAGTAATCTGTAGTGGAATACAGTTTAAAAGTAGCCGTCCCAACACAGGCCTCTTTCACTGCATGTGGCTGTTAACCCCAGGTCCACTGCAAAAGCCTGCGTGTTTGTTTGGTTTGCTTATGGAATTTGACAGCCTACATTTCCCTTGAGCATACAGGAATCATTTTAATATTTGAGGTGCTGACCAAACTATTTAAAATGGTTACTGAGTATTAATAATGCATGGATAGCCTTTTAGAATGTGTATTTCCTTCACCGGATGTCAGATCCCCGGTGTTCTCCTGTATTTGTTGGGTCTATGTGTGTGAGATACCACAGCATACTGTACATCTTAAAATCAATGACCTTTTCATGGAAGTGGACAGTGTTTTTCTTCTTTTCTCTTGCAATGCTGTAGTCTACAAAGGAGCCTATAAAGGTTAATTAATGCAGCGTGTGTGTGTGTGTGTGTGTGTTGCATGCGTGCAAGCGTAGATAATGCGTCATCCACAAAATAATTTTCCTTCACTGTTTGTAAATGCATGTAGATTGTGTATGTGTGCGTGGGCGTGGATGTATCGATGGATGTACAGTATATATATTGCTTTTCTGCCCCTTGTCATTTGTAAATGTATGAATAAATTTGAAAACGTATGCATAAATGTATGCATATGAATAAATATCCTGTCAAAGCGAAGTTACAGCAGGTGTTGTGGGTGTGCTTCACCCATGAGGGCCATGGAAACACACTCATTGAGAAAACTGAAGGAAAATGAATAAAGTGTTATAAACATGATGAGATGCTGTTAAATCGTTGCTTCATGTCCAGTGACAGTCGAAGCTGGCTTCATCAGTCTGTGTACAAATAACGTGACTTTTACACTTTGAAATTACATGCAAGTCCAATTGTATGTGCACATCAGTCCTTTTCATTAATTTCAGAGGATGGCAGATGTGCAACATTTGTGCATGTGCATGAATTGTTGCAAAGTTAGCCACCTAAACTACTTTGTTGAGTTTTAGAAAAAGCTTAAGGTAATACAGTTAGGAGAAAGCTAATCTCAAAGTGTAAGCTGTGTTATTTGTACGCGGTTAGAGGAGACTGGTCTGGCCTTTTTGAACCGTTAAGGTGGCAGATGGAAAAATGAGCATCTTTTTTCTGTATATCTGTAAAGTTCAAGTTCAAGATCGGTCAAGTTTGAGTGTATTCTGGGATTTTTCTGAGAGGTGCTGCTGTGCTGCGTGTCATTCAGGTTATGGTAAAGGAATGGCAAACCCAGTTAAAAGCATGAATTTTCTCATTTCTCCCATATTTCTCCTACTATCTTCAACATCTACCGAGATAGCTCTTACTAGAAAGTCATTTGTAGTTTGTAGATTTTACCTCAAGACCACAGGAGTTCTATCTGCTTGCAAATGAGGGGATTTCACTTCAAGAGCTTGAGTTATGGGACGTGTAGAGATTTCCTTTTGGTTTGTAACTGGTTACCACAAAAGTGGAAGAATTGCAGAAGTGAATTGCAGACTTTGGACAGGTCACACATCAGATCTGTGACGCTGGGTCGGCACTCAACAAACTCACCTGATTTGACTCAAACACATGGGAATAAAGGAGATTGACAAATATGCAAAATTGGTAAAATGGTGGATTAATTTCCAGGAACAGTACAAAAACTGTGTTATTTGATGAACCTATAGTGGAGTTGAAGAGTCAATGAAATGGGGTTGGGAGGAAATAAAAAGGAGGCTGCGTTCTGATTGGATCGTTCCACTTTCCAATATGAAAGTAGCTTTTAATCCCCAGTAGAACCAGTAGTTTGTCAGGAGAAAACAACTGACATAGTTTTCTCTGCTCTCTGCAGAGAAAAGGACCTTGGATTCTCATAATTTAAAGTTTTTTGATGGTTTCTATTATAAAAGCATTTTAATTTGAACTGACATATTTTAGCTTCCAGTCCCTTTAGAGAGCAGTATTTGCTTTGTTTTGTATCATCAGTTGAACTCACAGTGCTCAAACTGATGCACCACACTTGACTTGAGATATATTTCTCTCCTTACATGGTGTTTATTATTACTTGGCTCCTCTAATAGGACAGATGGCAAAAATGAAGAATAAATTAAGAGAGTTTTCTTTTTCACCATCATCTAAAAAACATAGAAATGTTTTTTTTTGTTTGTTTGTTTTTTTTTTGTTTTTTTTATTGCATGCTGAATGCATCTCCAAGTTGAGGCACCGCTGAGTGCATGCTGCATTTCTTCAGTGTGGTTTTGCTCCCCATTACGTAGCCACAGAGGCAGACAGCAATCCTCTGAGGTCTTTGTACTCCAGTGATTTTGAACAGATAACCACCGCTGGAAACACTGGTGTGTGTGTGTGTGTGTGTGTGTGTGTGTGTGTATTTGTGTGTGTTAGAGCATGCGTGTGTTTGTTTGACCATGTTGATGTGCATGGGTTAATGAATATGCCTGATTGTGTGTGGATGCTTTTGCATGTTGAGTATGGAAATTTGAGTGTCTATATATTTTAAAGTAATGCGTGTTTGTGTGTGTGTGTGTGTGTGTGTGTGTATGTGTGTGTGTGTGTGTGTGTGTGTGTGTGAGAGAGAGAGAGAGAGAGAGAGAGAGAAAGAGCGTGTGTGTGGGTGTGAGAATGTGTTTGATCGACAGCTCTGAGCTGGTGGGGTTAGTCCACTGCTGAGAGGAGACTTCTGGAGAGGAGCTGAAATCGGCATGGAAGCACTGCCTTATACACACACACACACACACACACACATGCGCACACACTCAGAAGACACAATACAAACAGCTGCACCCACATGCCAGCCGTTAAAAAATGTTTGAGTGTAACATTGAATATCGATGCAGACCCATGTACGCCACAGACACACATGCAGAAACACACACACAAGCGCGCACACACACACACACACAAGTGCACACACACACAAGCTTGCACAAGATTTCCCCACTCTCAGTGCTGTTAAGCTCTCTGAAAGCCTCCACTGAAAGTAACAGGTTTTTCTCTGATGTTTCAACACCCCGTCTCAATAACTTTCCCCTTATATTTCCTCCCTCTTTCACTTTTTTTTTTCATTAAAAATCTCTCTGTCTGTCTGTCTCTCTCTCTCTCACACAGACACACACACACATGCATGCACAAACACATGGACGCAATTCCTCTCTCAGCCCTAAGGTCAAGTGTTGGACAACTATGATATTCCTATTAAATACTCAGACACAACCGGCTCGAACTCGGCGTCTAAAAGCACTCTGCCTATTCATTTTAATTAACTGATGCATGCTCCCTCGGTGAAAGTGCTCATCGAAATCACACTCTAATTCACACTCTGCTCTCTGTGGTTCTGACCCTTGAGTCTTGGACACTGGCAACCTGCAATGCAACCTGTTTGTGATATAAAAGATTTGTTTATGTCCTTGATGCTCCAGATGAGATTGGGTAAATTGCCTTGAATGTAAAAGTGTAAAAGTGCATTATTGGACACCACCAGCCTTCACCTAAAGCTAAGCATCTGCAAAATTGGGCACTTATCTGCGGTGTCATTAAAAGTCAGATCCTCGAGCTGGTCCATTGACAGCAAATTGCAACCTGAAAACTGTGAAATGCGTTTGAGCTTTTAACGTTTTTATTTTGTTGTAATTCTATGACTCAAGAAATAGAACAGAATGTGCCCATATTCCTATAAAATCCCATTCAGGTTTGCTACTGCTGCCATTAAGCCCAGTCACTGGCAATGGTCAAGAATGTTATCTATTGAATTTGGGCTTTCTAGCTTTGTGGAAAAAACTTCACTACAAAAAAGAAGTGTGCCTTTAGAAAAGAAGTATTACTTAGAATCCATTATAAAGTATAAAAAAATAGCTTTGTTTGTGTTTGACATTTTCCCAAACTAACTGCCAGGTAAAGGCCAATATATATTTTTTTATTTTATTTGACTTACTTACTTGTTTATCAGATTGTTTATGCATTTGGTTTATTGGTTCATTTATATTCTGTCTTATTTAGGCTATACAGTTGTGCTTGAATTTCACAAACACTCAAAATGCCCACTTTGTCACTGGGTGGATCTCTTTGTTTTGAGGATAGATTCTTCTCTGTAAAAGAATGAAGCCTGTAATTTGTAATTTGCATCTCTGAAGGTGTTATTATATACGGTAACGATTACCCACACAGGTTCCCGCCTCTTATCTGCCCCTCTTTTGTCTTTATGAAAAACAATCCGAACTGCATGACTGACAGCTGTAGCTGTCTGGATCAAGACTCTGTTTCAAAGCACTTAATTATGCTGTGCATAGCTGAGCGGTTGCTATGGAAATTCCAACTTGCAATGTGAGTTTTGGATTTCACTTGTTTTTTTTGTGGTTGATGCGTGTGTGTGTGTGTTTGTGTGTGTGTTTCACGTGTACAAGCTTATATTCACGCGCATGCATGGAAACTTTGATACTTTCATTCTTGTTTATGTGTTTGTGTGAATGTGGGTCTATGTGAAGCCAGGAGCAATTATGTGTGGGAATGTGAGCTTGAGTGTGTGTGTGTGTGTGTGAAAGAGTACAACAGAATATGAGCAAATTTGAGTATCTGTGTGCGCGCGCGTGTGTGTGTGTATAGATACATGCACATGAGCATCTGCACTTCCCAGATAAGAATGTGATGTTATAGCTGAATAAAAGCCCTTTAGTGCTGGCCCTGTGGGAAAAGTGGACACAGTTATCACAGAGCTTAAGACCCTGACAAGACGGTAAGACTGTAGGAATAACATAACATGATACTGGAGAAAAGAAAACCTTAATAACATTCTCTATCGATGTTTCTTTCATTAATTTTCTCTTTCTCTTTCTTTCTCCCACACAGACGTGTCCCTCGCGCTTTCACATTTTGCTCTCTGACGCTCCCTGCGCTTCTCACAATACCGTACGCTCTTATTTCTGAGGCTGAATTCAAGCGTGCAAGAAATTTTCTCTTCACGTGTGATACAACTGTTCGGTGCTGTCCAAGCAGATGAAGTCATGTATTTTGAGTGCTAGATTTGCATCAGCTTGCAGTCAGTTTGCATAAGCAGATGGAGCACACAGGGTGATGGGATGTGTGTCTGAATAGTCAGATAGAATGTTTTTCACCTTAAAAGAGCAAAATAGGACCACTGCTCTATCGCAGGATCACTGACAAGAGTCAACATAAGCGATTTTATGACACAAATTCAGTTGATTCCACTTCTGTATGCCACAATGTAATTCTGAATGTTTCATAAACAAGCCTATAATATAGTAAAGAAAAAACAAAAAAAAAACAAAGCAACACTTTTACTGCCGAAAATTATATTGTATTGTGTTGTATATTTCATATCATCACTAGGTCAGAAGAAGCAATTTGCTCATAAATTAAGGACTACACAAAAGCAAATTGAATTTCAGATTTATCCTGCTGCAATAAAGGTATTATTTCTTGCAGATGTTTTCAAGCACAACAAAGCAATCATTTCTGTTTGTGTGAGTGTTACTGAGGTCATTAATCTGCATGTAACATTCTGAGCAGATAGGATTAGGGTTAGACATTACAGGACAGATGAATATTTTAACATTAATTTACAATTTAACTAAAGTTGCCAATCTAACTGGCTCACACGTCTTTGAAATGTAGAGGAAAACTCAGGTGGACCCACTATCCTGCACATAAATAATGCACTCCATTTCTCCTCCCATACTGTTGCTGATAGGACACCCCAACTTTCTACATAAACCTTTACATGTCCTTGAAACTATTATTAATGTCCTTTTTCAAAATGGGAAACTCACAGAACAGTCAACAATGTCTTGAAATCGTCCATCTCAAAAAATGGCTGCTAACAATGCTTTGTAAAAGTAAAATCCTATTCATTGCCTTGTATATAGACAAAACAGACCTGCTGCTGATGTACCTAATGCTGCATTCATGGGAACTCATAACTTGGAATTTCCGGATTGTGAGTGTCTGATCTGCAACAGAAGAGTAAAAAAAGGAGAGGAAATTCATATCTCTAGATGACAGACACAAATCCAGAGTGACATTTCTGAGGAAGGCAATTTGATTTGATGAAGTCTTTCTTGCACTTACATTTTGTTTTTGTTTTTCGGTATCCACTACATCCTCTAAAATTAGCTAAAGCGGGCTTAGTTTGTAGCAATTGTAAGGGAATTTAAGTTGTGTTTTGCCTTTATTTCCACAAAATCCTGTGTCAGATTGTTCTTGATCTCACAACGCTTCACATTTATTGGGTTAAGGCAGAAAATTCTGGAAAAATTTCTCCTGGGGAACAATGTTGGAGAAGTATAGTCTTTTACAGCGCATCCCAGTGAGCAGTTTATGAAATTTATAAAACATGGGCATATATGATAACCAGCAATTTACTGAGCCACCTGCCTGGTCTGAGACAAATACCCTTTATTGTCTCAGTGGTTTTCTCATAATATTTCTGACCATATTAGTAATCTTTACCAATTTACTCCTTTACTTTGTCCCTTGGCTGTGATACCAAGTTGAAATGTTAAAGGTCCCTCTCACTATTCAAACATTCATTCTTTCTGACACTAATACACTAACACACACACGCACACACACAAATGCACGAACGCACACACACACACACAGTAATAGCATCATTTATTATAAGACAAAAGGCTTCTCTCTGGTGGCACTGCTGCTACAATAGGCTTTCAACTCACTATATAAAAGGTTTCATCTCTTATCATGAAGCAGCAAAATTAATATTCAGAAGGTTTTATGTCTGGATGTACGTGCATGTGTGTGTGTCTCTGTGTGTGTGTTTGAACTGTATACATGAATGTGTACGTCTGCACAGATTTGTGTCTTTCTCTGTGTGCAAGTGTGCCTGTCTGTAGTTGTCAGACTCGGCCATGCAAATGTGTATGTGTGTGTGTGTGTGTGTGTGTGTGTGTATTTCTGGCAGCATTGCACCTCATAAAGTGCCATGTAATATCCTTCTATGTCATTTATAGTGACTCTGCATCACAGCTACTAATAATGATAATTCACTCCTATATTAACATGAAGTGTTGCCTTTGATTTTTTTTTTTTTTTTTTTTGATTTCTTTCTTTTATTTAAGTGTCATACTTCACTCAGAAGCCCAGCCCATATGGGCTGGGCTGGGCCTTTGTCTTTATTAGGCTATTAGTTTTCTTATCTGTTTCTGTACATGTCCCCTGTATTTTATCATCTATCTATCTATCTATCTATCTGCATACATACCCTGTATATACACTGTATATACATACATATATTTAATTACAGCCAGCCCTTTGGAACTGAAGAGATGCTAATGTCTGCCGGCTCTGTGTAAACACTGAGCAGGAGTTAGGCCAGCTTCTCATTTCTCTTCGCTCTGTTTATCTAGAATTATGTCTTTCTTTCTTCCATTCTTCTCTCTCGCTCACCTGCTCTTTCTTTCTTTGGAAACCAGTAGGATTGCTGGCTGACAGGCTGATTGCTTGGCTGGGAGGCTGGGTTAGGGAATGCTTGGCTCGCCAGCTATTTGGGTGACTTTTTTTTTTTTTTTTTTTTTTTTTTCAGCTAGCTGGCTGACTGACTGGGTTTTTGGCTGGCTGGTTGACTGAGTGCTTGGCTGATCACCAAACTGTGTAGCCTGCTTGCTTGCTGGCTCACAGACTGGCTGGCTCTTATCTTGTCGGCTGTATGGCTTGACGATTGAAAGAGAGCCTGCCTGACCGACTAACAGGTTGGCCGTCTGGCTGTCTAGTTTACTGACTGAGTAAATATTTGGCTGTCTTACTGGACTGGTACCAGACCATTATGCTTGCTACCACACACTCTTCGCTTGCTGAAGGTGCTGTGTAACGTGGTGATTGAGCGAATACTGACCAGAAGATATGCCACCCCCTTGACCTTTCTATATCAATTCTGACTGCAACATGAGTGTTATATGTATTCAACCTGAATGGACAACTTATGACAAGGCACACACATAAAATAAATAAATAAATATAAATAAAAATATTCTTATCAACCAGAAAAGAAAGCATTTAAAAACACCTACCATTTAGATGGGCGGCTACCTTAAAGATTACATCATTACCTGTCTGGCTTGTGAGCAATTAGGTACCTGAAGAACTTTTTTTTTTTTTTTTTTTTTTTTTTTTTCTCCACTGGCTGACTGACCATGAGTGACCTGAATGACTTGCTTATTGGCAGCCACCACCTCCCCACCTCTCAGACTGTCACAAATCCTCCTTTAAAACCCTGAGATGGATCAATGCAATCATCCACAGACATATTGGACATATCGTATTGAACCTCTCGATTTACTGCAGGCATAAGGCCTTGGGAAATTGTGCTTGGGAAGCATTGAGGCCGCCTCTTTTGGAAAACCTCTGTTTGTATGTAGTACTGTTCAATATGCTGTCATTCTTAGCAAAAAAAAAAAAAAAAAAAAAAAAAAAGAAAAGAAAAGAGACTGAAATGGTGATTCTGAATGCTCCAGATTTGTGTGTGTGTGTGTGTGTGTGTGTTTTCCTGTGTGTAAGTTTCACTGAGTGTGAATGTGCTTGCACTTGTGATGTATATTGTGGTGAGTGACTCAGTCTTTGGTGGATGTACCCTCCACTTCACAAGCCTCCAGACCACTTTAGACTCACTGCTTTGTGTGTGTGTGTGTGTGTGTGTGTGTGTGTGTGTGTGTGTGTCCCTGCCTGCCTGCATTCATGTGTATGTGGTTAGTGTGAATCCTTAGTGTGACTCTGTTTGCCTGTCTATCTCAGCTGTTTAGGCTACTTAAAGTTCCTCCTCTCGTTCTAACAAATGAAACAGATATGGACCGATTGAGATTTCACGTCTCACACGGTGGCTGCAGGGCTGTTGCACACTTTAACCCTCAAGAGGAATATAATTTACACCCAGACACGCATCCATGGTTATACAGATGTATGCATCTGTGCATTGTCACGTGTTCCATCTGTCTGCATGTCATGGTGAATTGGTATAGCATTTGTAACAGCCCTCCTTTTGAACCCTGTTATCATAAGCTAACGCTTGACAGAGGAGCCCGGTGACACACACCCCCACAAACAGAGTTTGAAAAATGCAATTAATCGGAGGACTGGCACATCCTGATGTTTTCTACGCAGGTGTAATAACAGTTGCTCTCCAAAGCCTTGCATTTACCTCCTTTCAGGTTGCTTTTGAGGTCTCAAGATAGCTGCTAATACTACAGTTAACTGCATCACTAGTTTTTATATTTCAGCTCACACGTGCAAGGGATTCAGATACCACATTCTGACAGCAAATCAGCAAAATATGTCCAACTAATACAAACATATGCACACACGCACACACACACTCACACACACACACACACACACACACTCAAACACATGATTACACACATTTAAATTGTCAACTGATTTCTTGCTAACTGTTTTTTATGCTTCAAAAATGAATTAATATTTCAGTCGGTGTCAGGACCATCCATTATACAAGGGAATACATGCAAAACCCTGCCATGCCATGCTCATTGAACTACGCAGCGGGTGCCATTGCAGCTCAGTGGGCAAAGCATGACACCCATCGAGCTCGAGAAACGACACGGCTGCTGCGCAGCAGTGCAACTGTTGCACCAGGGTTCGAGGTTCCCGTGTAACACAGCAGGTAGAGCATGTCACTAAGGCTGTAAAGATGAAGGGTAGACTTTCCACTGAATGGGCATGAAAGCATCCGCTAAACAGCATGGTACATCAGGTTCACAGCGCCTTCTCCAGCCACTCACCCGGGTGAGGAAGACAGCAATGGCAAAGGTTCATTCATTTAGTTAGGTGTCATTATTTGCAGGCTGTGAGGTCATCTCTGTTTTCACTGCAGCACATTTGGCTTTCTTGTTTGCCTGCTGTCACATCAAATACAATTAAAATACACTGCAATAGGGTGTAAATATGATAGTTGGAGGTACAGAGTTAGGAGTGGAGCTGGGAGATAGGATGAGGCTGACACTCACATGGGGGAGTTGGGTTAACTCCCAACCAGTACGCCAACTCGGTGCACCTGGAGGAAGCTGAGAAAACCCAGGAGAGCATGGCAAACAGTGGTGATGCTTGTGGCGTGGCGTGGAAGCTGCACTGGGACTCCACTACTCTAGACCCTGGAGACACTGGTCATGGACTTTGCTGCACACCCAACTTTGCACGTTGATTGTTTTCACTTGCACCTTCATTTTAAAACTGAACTGAGTAACCACAACAACATCAGAGGTAGCCATGCTCGGAGCCTGACATGAGGCATCAAAGGGACGCACAGAAGCCTATGCTGAAACCAGAGGTGACTGGTGGAGATGTTGGGAAGTTCAACAGGAAACTCGGTCAGTAACCCGACAAAATCCCCCCTAAAAACACAGTTTTCACAAACATGCAGGTAAAGCAAGGCTGACTTCTCACATTCCACTGCATTCACACTGAGGGACAAAATTTGTTATGGGCACTGGAGTGGAAAAGCCAGGCGTAAAGGTTAGGGTTAGCGAGCCGTATAGCATTCTGGTCACAGCGTAACATACAGCCTTATATTTAGGAAAAGGTAATTCAAGGTAACTTTGTATGACGTATGAATTAAATGAAACAATTTGAGCTCTAATCTTAATCAAACATGTTTTAGCTTATTAATACATCATGTGTAGATATAGTACAAATCGAATGTGTGGTTATACAATTCAATGTTCCATTACTTTTCTGGAAGATATCTGACAATGTATTATACATTATTTGACACTGTAAAGTATTGGATATGATCAGACACTATATTACATATGTATACATTCATTTTGATTCAAGGATGGCTTTTTTTGCATATGAAATCAATATGAGCATTACACTGATAATCGTATCTTTGCTCTACTTGGTTTTGAATGTAGTTGATTAATGAAGTTTTGGAAGTTTAATTGAAAACAATTGCACATACCTTCCTCTGACTTCTGTATGTGCAGTCAGAGGAAGTCCAACCGCTCTTTTTTTGAATATTTGTTTCTCCAGCTTTTTCTTAGCAAAGTGATGCTGAGTCAGGAGCCAAATACAGCTACTTAAGATGGTTTCCCCACTCCACAGTTGATTGGGCCACTTATGTATGTGTGTATGTGTTTGTGTGTGTGTGTGTGTGTGTGTGTGTGTGTGTGTGTGTGTGTGTGAGTGATAGAGCGAGTGTGACAGGAGGCTGATTCAGATGAGAGGGTCCTTTTAAGTCGATGAGTTGTTTATCTCTGCCATGGTGACTGAATCATTCAGGTTAAATAAATGGCCTTTCTCTCTTTCTCGCTCTCTTCGACCCCACTTTACCAGTTGCCTCTCTTTCTTAACAATCATCAAACTCCAAGTCACTTCCCTCTCTCTGGAATCGAGTCCTTAAAAAAGTTGCTATAGTTTAAGTAACTTTTTTTCTATATTACTTCATCAGAGTGTCACTACTTCTCTCTACTTATGTGTCTGAGGACAAGGGAAATGTCAACAGATATTCACTGACAAATAGCTGTTCCCAATAGCAAGAAATTAATGTCTAGACTAGCATCTCTGGTGAGTGACAGTAATTTTATGAGTGTCGTGCAACCAAAGCGCTCAAACTAGCAATTTCATATATTTCTTACCATGACAAATGTCTGGATAACCTAAATAATGTTAAAGGAAATTGTCATACCCAAGTACCCAAATCTGTCTTTCCAAATGGCTCTGTGTCTAGACAGGGACTTCTCATTCTTCACTTTTTTTGCTCCTTGAAGAGGATGTTTCTTGGGAAGGCACCGCAGTGCGAGTGTTTTATCAGTGTCTCACAGCCTTGACACTATTTGTTTAGACAACATAGTCCTGGGGATTTTCATTTCTTACTGTTTTCCCTCTGCCAAAATATGGTTATGCCCCAAGGTCCTCTCAGCAGCAGGTCCCTTGGCCGCTTACTCTTTGAAGTATCTCCTTTTCTAAAAGTCTCTGGGTGTTAATATGTTGTCTGCCTCTTTTTTTCTCCAAAGCACTGAAGTTTGTGAAGTTTAACGTTGGTTTATGTTTAAGCTCTCAGTGGAGTACTCTCAGTACTCACACTTAGAGGTAGATGAGGTAGATAAATCTTTACGACATGAATTCGTGGCACTGAATGAGTAGTCACGAGCTGTCTAGGATGTGTCCTAGTGAGTGAATATGGAGACATGGATGGAGGGGTGGTCAAAATCAGTAGTTGTAAATGGTTTAATAATATACAGCAAAGGTCTTTCAAACATCAAAAGACTAAATCAGTCCTGGTGAAGACAAAAATTCACTCAACCTTGGTGGAGGGAACGTGAGGAAGCAGCGGATGCAACACATTGTTTGCTCCCCGTAAAGTTACAGTGAAGTTATTTCAGTGCATGGTGGTTGATTTTTGTCTTCCTTGAGATGTTGCTGTGACCAACCAGTACCTGATTGCAAATTCTGGCTGTGCACGGGGACGTCCGTTCACTTAATTAGTCCCCTTTTGGAAGTACACTTACTGGTTTACTAATGCATCATCGATGGAGATGATCAATGATACCCACAGCTGCCAAAGTGTGCCTGAATGAGCAAGATCCTGGAACCTTGTTCACACTTTTATGGGCTTTTACATCCATCTCAAGTGATCTGATCAGAAGTGGACAGCAATCAGGTACAGATGTTGAGTGAGGTTCATTGTGATCAATCACTCAAACCACCTTTGCACGTGATTAGGGATGCACTGGGCCACATAACATTTGTAGTCCAAACGTTCTCGTGTTTCCCAGTGCATCCCTGACAACATCGAAGAAAAGAGGGAGAGTTTGATAGAGCGGACTGTTGATATAAAATTCAAATTGCAATGAGATTGAATGTTTTTTGCAGTGAGATGAGGTGTATTTGGGGGGTAATCCTAAAAATAGAGTGATCGGGCATGGCTGCTTCATGAATGGACTTGAGATAAGGAATAGGATGAGGAGAGAGGGAATATTAAAAGGGGAGAATTGAGGACGGTACTGAGGAATCAAAGAAAGAAAAGAAGTCCTTCTGTTGGCTCCGAGGTTGATCACAAATCTGATCACAAAGTCACTGGTGAAGCATCTGAGAAACATGACCATGCCGGGGGTGAACGGCGATCTGTACAATGTCAGCTGTCCACTTGTGATCGGATCACCCAACACAGATGTCAATACCAAGTCTGAGCAGGGCTTGAAACCCTGCTGCCTCCAGGCTTGCTGCCCCCGACCGTAAATGTTTCAAATACTCAAAACTCCACTGTAAGATTTGCCAATTCTAATCTCGTTTTAGGATATGTAGATGGCCCTAAGAGCATCAGTCTTTTCTCGTTTTCAAAAAGCCACCTTTTTATCTGTCAATTTTTTTCTCATCTCACCCCACCAGCTTGTTTGTTTTGCATTTTATACTTTCCAGTTTTCTTTTCTCTATGGCACACTGCTCTCACCTCCAGTCTCCCCCCAACTCCTCTGCTCTGACTTTGTCTTTAACTCCTTTGACTATATTCATGTTCTCATCCTGCCTTTTTATTTCCCTCTCATATTTGTTGTCTCAAGTGCCTATTTTTTATATTCTATGCTCTTTATACTCCCATTGCCTGTTTCTTGTTTTCATTGCCGTTCCTTGTTTCTGCCCCCCTCCCTTCTTTTCTCCCCTTCTTCCTATTGCTCCTCTCCATCTCCTCACTCTTGCGTTAATTTCCCATCGGAAATACACAATGCAGACACACCCCCACAGTGCCTGACTTGGCAGTGTGAGCCAGTGAGATATCAGGCAAAATACACTTCTCATTACTCCGTAACAAAGCCAGGTAAGGGGAGGGTATTACCAAGCTCCCTGACAATAGGCGGTGTAAGTTTGACACATGGCTCCTCTTGCAGCAGCAGACAGACAAGCATATCTATCTCTTACTCTTATTAAGAACAGGATATGATTTTCTCAAACTAATCCTCCCCATCCCTGGTTGGCTCTATGAAACCACATTAAAAAGTGCTCTGGTAAAATCCCTTGTGTCTGTATAGATAGTTGCTTTGTGAAGTGCATTTCAGCTGTTGATCCACTACATTCCCAGGCCTCGTGTGGTTTTCTGGTTTTCTCTCCCGCTTTGCATTTTCTCCTCGCTTGAGCTCCCTCTGGCTTCACTTTTTTTTTTTTTTTTTTTTTTTTTTTTTTTGTCTTCACTCCACTGTTGTCTTTTTTTTTATCCCTTCCTCTCAGTTGAAATATTCCTTCCCTCCCTTTGTGTTGCTGTATTCTCTTCTCTTCTTTCTGTTTCTGTGTTTGCAGCCAGATGAGCTCATCCTGATTAGTGCGTTTAAAAACCTAGTGAAGGGTTTTGTTTCCCTAATTGTTTCCCTAGCTAGATCCGCTTCCTTCTTGTTTGTATTTAAGGTATGGGACTCTGTGAGTTGTTAATATATGCTTTGTTTTAAGTGTTTTTAATGTTAGTTTCTATACTTTCTTTTGTAACATTGTGACAGCGCTGCTTTCTTGGCCAGGGCTCCATCAAAAAAGAGATCTTGTGATCTCAATGTGACCTAGCTGGTTAAATAAAAGGTTAATAATAATAATGATGATAACATTAATTGGAGCAACTAAGCAAGTTAATCAGCATGGTGACAGATTTTGTTTCAGTGCATCAACTGTATTTGTCAGATGGCTGCACTACATTCTTTTTCACTGTGACTTATCAACCTTTGTATGATCTTTTTGTGATCACACACCCAAAGACTTGCACATACACACACACACACACACACACAGAGAGAGAGAGAGAGAGAGACTAACCCCTGGCCCCCCGGCTTTCTGTAGTCACTGCTGTTTTATCTCTATGTAATGGAGTCGGGTGCATTGGCACAGAGCCTTGGCTGTTGAGGCACGAAGATTCACCGACACACACATTGATTCTGCAGCATTCATGCACCATACGCACTCACATATAAATACACACACACACACACACACACACACACACACAAACAATCTCAATCTCCTCTAACTATAATTAAAATGGCGCTCCAGGTCTAGCAGTGACTCCAGAGTGAGACTCTGGCTGCTGCAGATTATTGCCGAAAGAGCTTTAACCCCTCTCAGAAACTCCCAACTTTGAGAAGCTGCTCTGATGTTGTTAGTATGAAAGCCATAAACCAGAGCCGGGGAGGCTGTTGCAGACACAAGTTTGTGGGAAATGTCAAAACATCAGACCCTCTACACTCTTTCCATGAATTACACAAGACTGACCAGATGATGCCAAGTGAAAACTGGCATCCTGATGAAACTTGTTATGTGCAGTTCACTCAAGAGGCTCTAAATCAAAAGCAAAGTAAAATTATGTACAAGCAGGGCTTGAGTACAGATCTGGTGCAGTGCAACGGTACATTCATGGCAATAACCTCACTGTTTGTGAAAATTTTGTTTTTTTTTAATATATGCTGTTGTGAAATAAGGCTAAACTGTCATAATGATAGAACTTTTCCCTTCCTTTTATTAATTACTATATCACATATTTGGCAAAAGTGATTTTTCAAAACATGTAAACGGTGATGAACTAACATAGTGCCAGAGTACAGAGTGGTGAATTGTCCCATTTGAGCACGCTGTTGTGGCAAAATTAAGGTGAGATGAGAGACCAGGGAGTAGCTCACAACTAATAATTACAAGCAGGAATTCTGGTTTACCAGTTTGGGATAGGCTGTGATGGGCTTCACTCAAGAGTTTAAAGAAAGAAACATGAAAACATACAGTGGTGGAAAAAAGTTTTCGCACACCCTTAAACTTTTACACAATCTCAAATATTATCATGAAATATTTGTGGAAAAATCTTTTTTGTGTTTCAAAAGGTGTGGCTGCATTAGACAGATACAAACAAATACAAATTATATTTTTTGTTTTTGTTTCAGAAAACTAACAAAACTAAATTCTTAAGAAATTCTTCTGACCACAGAATCTTCTTCCAGTTCCTGGCTGTCCAGTTCTTGTGTGCCTGGGCCCAACGACGCCGGGCTAGCCTCTGTCTCTCATTGATCAGGGGCTTCTTGATAGCCTTGTAGGACCTTAAGCCATGATCTAAAAGTCGGCCACATCCAGTGCGGGTGGAACACTGGACACCAGTTTGGTTTGACCACTGCTGCTGAAGCTCCTGCGATGTCATTCAGGTTTTGCCTGCACATGCGGATCAGGATGCGGCCATTTCTTGCTGAAGAAACCCTCGGACGCCCAGATCTTGGTTTGTCTTCCAAGCTGTTGGTTCGTCTGTATTTCTGCAGAGTGGATCCAACTGCTGAAGGACTGCATCTGCACTTCCTGGCTATCTGGCGGCAGCTGTACCCTTCCTGGCTGAGAATCTTTATCTTCAGGTGTGTTTCCTGCGTTAGGTTCCTTGTTTCAGCCTTTTTTGTGTCTGAAGAACTTTCAAATGTGCTGGCTTTATATAGACACGAAGCTTGGCAACAAAAATTGTGTCTTTTAATAAAAAGAACAACCTTCATCACTGGTACCAAAATGACGCAATACTCAAAATTTCTTATATATTTTTATGGAACCAATCAGTTTGAAGTTTTTAATGGCTTTTTAGGATTTGTTTAGTATTTTGGCTGTGACTGTACTAAAAGAAATTGCACTTGAAGACCTAAGAATGATTCTTAATGCAATATTTCACAAATGCATGGGGTGTCCGAAAACTTTTTTCCACCACTGTATATGCACACACAACCTCGAATACACAAATGCATCCTCAGAGTAATTAGTCATATCAGTTTAGTGCTTGTTACTGTATCATGACAAATCTCTCTTTGGAGTTAAAGTAAGGTTAAGACAAATCTGGAGTCCATCAATTTTTCTCTCTCTTTCTCTCACCCACTCTGAGTCCTGCTCTTAAAGCTAAAGATACACACACACACACACACACACACACACATACACACACACACGCACACACACCTGGCAGTGAGTCTCTTGAGAGGATTCTCTAGGACTTAGGCTTCTCTTTACCCTTGGCCACAGAGCTCATTAGAGGCTCGCTGTTCTTCCCACACACACACTCTCTCTCTCTCTCTCTTACTCACTCACACACACACACACACACACACACACAAAATGCACTCTAGATAAGTGCAGACATACATACACGCATACGCTCAGACATTACAGTAACAGACACAAATGCCAGCACACATATACACAGACATATACAGAGATATGCACACACTCTCTCTCTCTCTCTCCCTCTCCCTCTTCCCCTCTCTCTCTCTCCTCTGACAGCCCTGCTGGTGTTAAGCAGTCCACAGAGAACTGGTGTGAAAACAGCCAGGCGGAGAGTTAAATGACTGTGGGATTTCTCCTAACGTCAGTTAGAAACCCCCACTGGTCAGCGAAAACCTGCTCACACATGTCAACCTGTCTTGTTATCTGATCACTAGTGTGTGTGTGTGTGTGAGAGAGAGAGAGAGAGAGAGAGAGAGTGAGATGGGGGGAGATCCTTGTGTACATCTGTGAGTTTGCACAGTGGAAGCGTTCCTGTATCCTGCAACCTGTGTATGTGTGTGGGCGTGTGTGTGTGTGTGTGTGTGTGTGTGTGTGTGTGTGTGTGTGTTTGAGTGAGTGTTTCTTTTTATGTGTGGAGGGAATTTCAGGCTGGATAACTGTCTGGTTATCCTGCTACCTTGCTTAGCACCGTTACTTTTTATCATACACTGAGACATATCTGCACTGTGTGTGCGGATGTGTATGTGTGTGTGTGTGTTTCATTCATATTTGTATGTCTGAACATGCAAAAATAAGCTAGCTCATGCCATCTAAAGTCAGTTTAACTCAAAAGACAAAGACTGACTATCACTGTCAAGGTTTCTCTCTCTCTCTCTCTCTCTCTCTCTCTCTCTCTCTCTCTCTCTCTCTCTCTCTCTCCCTCTCCTGCAACATCTACACAAAAAATTTCTAGTTTACATATTCATCATGTCATTTGAAAGATTAAGGCAAATATGAGTTTAGTGTACTTACAGACTCAGAATTTCTGTAGTATTGAGTTAAAGTAACTGTAAGAACCAAATACAGCTTTGGTGCATGCACATGGATTATTAATGTAATGTGATTTTTGGTGAACACTAAATATCCAACAATTTATTTTCAACACTTTGAAGGGGCACTGGCAAGAGATTAAAAAGTAGCATGTGAGCAGGTTAAATCTTAATTAAAATATACGGGAGGGACGCCTCCAGTGTGGATAATGTTCAATGTTGATAAGTAATGTTCTCACAGCCCTGCACAACCACCAGCAAGACACGGGGCAGGAGAGGGCGATGGTGAAACAAAGCACACGTCACTTGGAAAATCTTCACAACCTTTCCCTGGTTCCCATATGAGTGGAAAGGACAAAGTAGTTTATATGTGCTAGGACATGTTATAACATTATATTCAACACATACACAGCAGATAAGCTTAAGCATAGTGTGGCCGACCACAGCCAAATGAGTTAATCTGCATGTGGGAGAAGGTGTAGGATTTTTTCAAGGATAACATTTAGGCAGATGCACTTGACAATATTTTTATATTCAAACACCAACCCTGCCACAGGTTCATGAGGCATTACTGGTTTAAAAATGAAGCTCTTGGAGGCTAACCTTTTTTCCCCATGGGTCCTAATGGCTGCTGCATTCCAAAGTTCACCTGCCACTCCCACCATTTTAGCAGCAAAATAAGATTTTTGGAGCAGACGGAACTTGAAGGCGAAAATTGTTGCTCGTGTAGAGAAACTCACCCAAATCAGTAAAAATTTACCAGCTTTTGATTGATAATAATTTACCAACTCTACATACAAACAAGGTTCTAGGTGCTCCACTGGAACAAAGGGCCCAGACACCTCACAAAGCAGATGGAAAAATGTGTTTTTGCAGCCACTGAAATAGCTCATATTTAGATATAAAGGTCTGGGTACTTTGGGGAACGAGGTTAGAAGTTATGAATTGAGATTCAGGGACATTATAAATATCCATGATTTGGGTTTGGATTGGAAAATGAATGAGAAGCAGATTTGATGTTAGTATGCCTTATGCAATGTAGTAAGCATGTATGTAGAAACCCTGCGTGGAAAGTGGGAGCTGCCTGGCCTCATGGCAGTTTGTGTTATAGTCACAAACATGTAATCTATAAATATCCACTTTTTTTGGGACAACTTTAAAAGTATATTCCATGCCTATATCACATATTGTAGGGCTGTATAAAGAGCCACAAAATCTGCATTGGGAAGAATTTGGGGTCAATCAACACGACTTTCACTCAGGTGGCCTCGATTGAAGTCCAAGGTAAGATGAGTGTTTATGTTCTTAGACCAAGACGTGTCAAGTTTCCATGTTTTCATGTCTGCCTGAACCTAACCTTTCTCTAACCTTAAATGGGTGTTTTTTTATGCCTAAACATAACCTCTCCTCACCTTGATGTATGTTTCTTTTGGTTGAAGCTTTACTGAAAATTAACCCCTTGTGTGTGTGACTTGATTCACGTCAGGTAAAGGAAAATTCGTGTTCATAGACTTGAATTTAAATAGTTTCCATACCCATGAAAAAAGATAAATCATGTCCACACACACAAATCTGTAGGGTTGGGATTATCATGTGGGTACTCTCTAAAATAAATGTTTCAATGAATGTTTCACTGAATGAGGCCCACACCATGAACACTGATGTCAAACCCATCCATACCCATGACATCCATACTAACACATATCTTTAAATAGGCAAGTAGCTAGTTTGCAGTGTTATGTCCAATAAATCTCTATATTGATCTCATTAACAATCAGGTTCATGGGATGGCTGACCCTTTGCGTTGAAATGGCCAATTCGGCAGTTCATTCAAACAACTGTAAAAACAATGCACTGCATATGTCAAACAGAGGATATGGTTCCATGTTTTTATTCTGGTCCCCCTCTGGTTGCAGTATATCCACTCAGATGAAGTTTTCTTTGATGTTCCCCCCCTGTGAGCAAATGACCGATTGTTGAGAGAAAACTGACTCATCATCAGACAGTTTTCTCTGAGCTGCAGCGGGGAGAAGGAGGGACAGTTCGAGTGTGTCAGATGCACCATATGGGTAACAGATCTCTCAGCTTGGACCGGTCTGCCAACCTTGTGGGAGCTGGGCTATGTGCACTGCATGCTCAAATATCATCACCTCTCCTAACGTTCTTATCTTTCTCCACTCTGTACTGTGGAAATTGTAATTTATTTAAAAAAACACACACACACACACACACACAAATGCACACTTGTCTCCTGCTTTAGCCCTATCAGATTCTACCAAAACAATTACAGCTATACTCTTGCATTATCACACCATGTTCATTGCAGACATAGGCCTTTATCGAGTGGAAAATAAAAACCCCAGGCGTAAGACGCTACTTCTGGGAGACCTGTTGGGAAGGAGAGGACGCTGGCAGCTGCTCCTGGCAAGCTGACGTTTTTGGATGAGGACGTGGAGTGACCACTGATGATGTTTCCATTGTATAAACTTTGAATTATAGCCGACTAGTTTGGTGTGTGCAAAACGAAGAAGTCTGTGTACCTCTGTAAGCGCTGATAAAATTAACCATAAGAGAAGGCTGTCATACATACTGTTGGCAGCTGTGGCCCATAATCTAACCAAGTTGGCCTATAGGTGTTAAAGGCAACAATGCTTTAGTGGTATTATTTTCTTAGTTAAATTTAAATCAAATTTTGATATGCGAGTTGTCATTTCCCTTGCTTGGAGAATGTATACAGTGGGAAACAATCATGAATATCTTTCATGAAGGGGTACATTTAGGAGAGGTCTGTGCCACTACGCCTCCATCAACTAACACTGGGAAAACAGCACAGCGCATGTCGATTTCACTAAGACCTGCTATTGGCTACCAAAGGCGAAGGCGATAATTGTGGCATCAAAATTGCGCGGTGCCACTAATCTGCATAAGAAACACACCGAGCTGCGCCAGTCCACCCATCTCTTGCGCTGGCGAGTTCACTTTAGACCATGGATATCCCAAACTGGCAAAAACACCCAAAAGCGCCTATTGCTTAACGCCGGCTCAAACATAGATCTCTCATTCCACCGTCACAAAACAAACAAAAGCATAATAATCTCTACTGCCACTCATGTCTGTGAAGATCACGTCAGCCACAATCTGGACATGAACAAACTTTCTCTTACACCAGTGCCTTGTGCTCCAGCTCTCCAGTAGCCAACACACTGGCATGCCAGCCACTGATGATGTTTAATTGAATCCTTGCAGCAAATGGTCCCCAATTAACCATGGTTATGAAGTGCCCAGGTGTTCATTACTGACATATTTCAATGACAACCTGGTTTACTGACAGGATCGCTAACTGACTGAGGCGAGAGGAAAATGAGATTGTTGAGACATGAGTGTCATGTTTTGACTGACATTCAATTAGAGCTCTCGAGTCGTGTCAAAGTGTTGCTCTTGCGTCGGAGATGATAATAGAAAGGTTCATGGAAGGAAAATTCACATGGTAGGTATAATAAGCTATGATATTGCCATGTTACACAAACACAATTTTCTGTGCTATGTTGAATATAGGCTGTTTAAAATTTCACTTACATATGCCACTCTATTAATACTTATTGCTTTGTTGGACAAGGGTTAGGTTTTCGCCCCATTCCATTTGTCTGCCTGTTTGCAGGACATCCCTACCCCAGTTATCGAGAGATTTGCATGGAAGTTTGTGGAAAAGTTGGCTAAGGAGCAAGGAAGGATTTAGTTTTCACACAAATTGGCCAAAGTAGGATGTGCCAGTGGCCATGTCTTCACATAAAAACACATGTTACTTTCAAATGGATTCATTCAACATGAGACTTGAGGGTGTGCTGGTGGGCATGATTGACTTTTTAATATCCAACACATGCTCTACCATCTAGTTTGATTCCTGTAACCTTTTTCAAGCAAAAGGCCAGCTAAACACCTTGTCTCACATCACTAACGTCACCTGCCGCCAGCCGCTGAGTCTCTGTGTTGCTTAACAACCAGTCCCTTTTTCCCAATGGAGCATTTCACCGCTAACTAGGTAACTTACAACTCCTCTGTCATTATTTCAGTTTTAATGACTGCCACAACAACATTTCTAAGGATAAACAGAAAGATAATCAGAAAGGTATTAAGTCTGTTGCTGTTCCAAGAAAGAATAGTCAGAGAAGCTCTAACAACAGGTTATGTAAATTATCTGTGCCCAAGTGTTTAGCTTTCCCGTAGCAATCTGTCAGCAACTGACAGAAAAAACAGCTTGAAAATTGTTACTGCAATAGAATGACCCGGTACCAATAGAGCAAGATAGGTGAAAACATACAACGTTTCAAAAACCTGTGATAAACAAAGGCAGTGACAAAGACGATAATATGAAATCCCACTCTCATCACTCATAGAGGAATATCTCTAGGTCTTTAATTTCTCCAGTTCCATAGAACTACAAGGCAATGCAAACATCAATCACAAGGTCTGTAGCTTTTGTAACCGTCTCTAGCACGCATATCCACCTGCACACTTGAATCCATCTGTGACCTTGTCGTTCAATAGATGTCAACTACATGCACCCAACCACCCACAGTCACACACTCAATCACGCACACACACACAAACACACATTTTAACCAAAAGAAGAGAAGGCCTGCGATTATTCTGTTTGCAGACTCATGTCTCTCTGCCTTCCACTTTACTCATACATCCTCCCATCTTTCTTTTTTACTGTTTTCTCTTTCCTGCATCATCTCTCCTTCTTCCTCCAACCAGACCCCGCTCACCCGCCTTTTTTGGCTTGACTCAGAATTTCATTATTAATTCATTGAATTGGTTCTTGGGGGTGAGCAAGGAGACTGTCACTGTGTTTCCTCATTAGCTGTTATCGGGAACATGAGCAGAAACAAAGCACTGGCTCATCGTGATCACAGATACTGAGACACAGAAAGAGACTGAACAAAACCTCCAGAGATCTCGTCGCATATCTTAAGACCGGCAACCCCCTAACCCCCAAGCACGCACGCACACACATACACACACACACACACACACACACACACACACACACACAAAGCTTGCATTTGACTATATGGACACGATGGCACATATACACATGCATATACACACCTGAATGAATGTGTATGTAAAAACAGTTCATGATAATAAACCTCAGCTCCTTGTGAAAAAGTAATTAGTGAGTGGCAGCTCAGAGAGAGACAGTTTTGTTACTGAACACCAAACTATGTGGATTTTTGCTGCCTATCATGTTTGCCGAACTAAATGCTACACTATTAATATATAATAATAATATAATGCTATTATATTCCCATACAACTAAAGTACATTCTTCTTCATATTTAGGGGGAAAGGTAGGCAGCGTGTTTTGTTACTTTAGCCTCTAAAACCATTTGTTTAAAATTAGGGGAAGGTTAGGTTTAGGCATAAAAGTCACAAACATAATCCACGACAAGATACATGCCCCTTGAAACATAATTGAGGATGCAGTTTAGTTGTATGAGAATGTAAATTTTGTGAGACAGGGTTGTGTACACCCACAGGAGTAGTAAACATAAGATGTGCACGGTTATTTCCAGTTTTCTGAAGCTTAACACAGCTTTCAGATCAGAAGCTTTTTTTTTTTTTTTCTACTATTCATTTTGTTTACAAGCAGGATGTTGAGCAAGCCTTAGCACATTTCGAGAGTTTAGAGCCAAAGGGGCGTAAGGGCCATTTTGGGCGAATATGAGTATTATATATCAAATTAAAGGTCTCAATGAGATCTTTTCAGTGTCCAAAGGACATAACAGAAATGATTACCCATATGTTGTAAGGAAAAAAAAACTGCAGGGAGTAACAGTAAAAGTGAGGTTTTGTTCATTTGTTTGTTTGGTTGGTTTCCTAAACCTGCGTTGCCTGTAATTTTACCTTGAGTCTACATGTTTAGTAATGAACAGACTTTATTGAGAGGCCACATTAACATATCATCATTAGTTTATAGGTGTAGCTTATACTTGCTTACGATGATCTTTATGAATACAGTATTAATGAGCAGGAATTTCAGTCATTTTACAAATTTCAGTCAATAATCCTAATTATTTTGCCCTAAAAAATCTACTGTGAAGGATGTCATCAAGCAAAATTATAGTTCTTTTTTCTTCAATTGCTAGAGGAACCACACAGTCAAGAATGTTAATAATATGTTTTATGTAAGGGTGCACTGATTTTATTTTACTGTACTCTATTCAACAGAAAATCCCCCCCTGTAGCATTTTCTCATGCATGACAGATAGGATAGATTGAGGATGGAACATGTCGACCATGGCTCCTGGCTCGTTGAGTCCACAGGGACAGGTAGACATGACGGGGTGAATACATCAAGTTTAAGCAAGCATGAGGGAAATGAATATGGAGGAAGTCCCCTGAGGCTGCCTCCCCCGCCCCCCCCAGTCCTTCAGCCAGGGCCTCAAGGTGGGTGTGCAAAAGGTAAGGCCGAGCAGGTGAGTGTCTGTACCTCCACCTCTGTCCTTGTCAGAGCCACGCAGAGTTGCAGATGTTTGTGATGAGGACTCTTGGGTTTAGTTAGTAATTCTTGGAGGCATGGTGATGGTTGAAAATGAAATTTCTATTTATGTCTTTTTTTAAACAAACAAAAAAATAATTTACAATATAGTCGCACAAATATAAAATGGTAAAAATACTAGAAAAATAACAATAAAAAAGGTGTCACTTTTATCAATCTCAGTAACATCATATTGCTATTTTTGGCTCAGGAGAAAAACATGAGCCTTTTGGTAAACCTTTTGCAAACCGAACAAATTCGGTAACAGCTCCTGTTACTACACATTGTCTATCAATAAGATAACTCTGCAATCTGTTATGCACATTGAATACACATTCATCAAAACCAATTTTTGTAATTGAAAAAGTGGACCGGAGGGGTGTTAAACAGCAGTGCAGCCTTTACAAGATACCAACTGAAGTTTTTTTCTCTCTTTCTCGCACATTTGCTTTGCATCTGATGTCATTACACTTTCATCTTGATATGTTGAATTATGTTTTGTTTATTCATTTATTTATTTATTATTACATGACGATGAACCAGATATATTTAATTTAACTCTGACCTTAGTGTTCAAATCGATAGCACTTGCTATCGATTTGGATGCAGCAGCTTCTGTCATGGTGATTTGCATTTTCTGTTGTAGATGTGTTTCATCCATGCTCTCACAGTGTGCTTTGTGCAAAAGAAGTGTTTCTCAGTCTCAGTCACAGTTTTGCTTGAGCTCCACCATTATGTTGCACTGGGTGCGAAGTAACTCACCCCTCACTTTTGTGTAAAAAATTGGGGAATTTGTTTGCGTGTAAGTTTTTGGTTGGTAAATGTGAAATATTTGTGTCAGATATGTTCATGTTCATAACCAGAAAACAAGGAAATTGTAGAGTTGTTATGTGTGGTTTGATATTTTATGTGGGGGAATGCTATGACTGAAGAAACAGATCTATCCAGTCACCACTTCTGATCGGATCTCCTGTCATTCCTGCTGTCTTGTCGTACTTTGATTCCACTGCGCCTTACACCTCTGTCGGCCTGACAGAAGACGTGACCTTTGGTTTGTCTGTATGCATTGAGAACATTGTTCGATTATTTTTGAGAATATCATCTTAATATTCTCTCAGGTTTATAAGCAACGTTGTGACAGCATGTTTGTACTGTTTGTGGAAATTGTGGCATGTGTCTTGTTCATGGCAACTGCAGCACTTGACAAAAAGCAATTTCCTGATCAATTTCAGGCACCTGTCTGTCTGTCTATCTACTCCAACTCCCTCGCATCTTTCTCCCCACTTCTATCGCCCATGCTCTCGCTCACTTCCCAATATTCCCCATTCGACTCCCTATCTACAGCCCTTTTGCGAAGCGGTTGCCCCGACAACTCATTTTTTTTGTTTATTTGTTGACCAGACAAGAACAACTTCATCCAGATTTGTATTTCACTGCTAAAAATTTGCTCTCTCAAACTCTCCTTTCACAAAAAGGCAAGGCAGGCCCTCAGTGTTGCTGGGGCCGCATTGGGATCCATTAGCGTTCGCTGCATAGATACTGTGTGAATCAATGCCTTCCCGGCCACCTGTAAAGGTTGTCTGAGTGATCAGATCACAATGTGCCTCGAAGACACATTCACATGTGTGTTTAGAGCTGCTCACTTGTGATCAGACCACACAAGATGGATGATAAAACAAGATGTGAGTGCTGTCATCTCTGCCTTTCTCTTTATCCCTTACAGCTTTCCTGCCTTCTGTGCCTCTCTGTCTCATTTTTTCTTTTTTTTCTGTTGCTTTCTCTCAACAAGTGCACACTTTTACAATAATTCTCGCCTCTCTCTAAGCACACCTATATAATCAATACCATAGCACGCCGCCTCTCCGCTCACACTCAGCTGAGAGTCAGAGTGATGAACGACTGTTTGAACAAGGTTGGACGTTCAAGATTACAGCGGTCTGTTCCGTCTCACACCGTTGCCAAAAGAAAAACACCCACATCTTCATCGAGTGTCATCCCCAACACTAATCCAATCTCAATCACTGAAACAGGTGGGCCTCAGTTACCTTTGGGGCGACATGAAGCAAAGATGAATATTAATGAATTGATGTCTGTAATTAATGTTGGCATACCATAATAGATGTTCAGCAGCAGACCACATCTAATGGCTTTGTAACGAGGTGTGTGTGGTGTGTTTTTGTTGCATCCCCCAGCGTACTACTGTATGCTATAGAAAAATATGGGTTTAGTATATTTATTTACACATTTTTCATGCTTCCAATCCTATTCTAACAAGGGGTGTTATCTATAAGGCATTATTCATAAGTATACATCATTTAAGTTAAAATATATTATTTACAGCATTGCCTGAGGAGTTAGTTGGAGGGAGAAGAAAGGATCGTTTTCTCTTTTCTTTCCCCTCCAAGAAAAAGGTTTCTTTTTCAGCCAATGTCAAGCATATCCCGGTCAAACTGTTTACTCGAATGCGGGGGAGAAAGAGGATTTTCATGCGGCCCCAAACTAGAAGGTGCCCTTCTGAGGAGGAAGGAGATCATATCGCGGTGGGGCACCTGAACTCGTAAGCAGCACCCCTCTCTCCCTTCACTGTGGGCCTCTTGGGTGCCTTTTATTTAAATTCTATCAGAGTTCATGTGTGCATATAATTTATTTTTTGGTCATGGGTGGCTCATGTGTGAATGAAACTCTAGTAACGGCTGTTAAGTTGAACTTCAAAACAGAGACACAACACAGGAGAACACAATAGAAAGACAACACAGCCAATGACTTTACACCAAGTGCCAACAGTCAGTCAGTAGGGCCTTTTGTAAAATTTATATTGATCTACTTCAGCCAACCACCATGTGCACACTGAGGCAAAAGCCAGTGAGGCACGTCATTATTCCTCTCTCTTATTCTGTCCTTACAAACCTGACAGAATTTGCTTTTGTAACAAATATACCACAGACTCTACCCTGGCAGCCTTAATGCCGTGTGCTTTCATTCAGCTTTATAGCACCACCTGTATTTACCATACTTGAAGTCTTGCAGCTAAAAGCCTGGGAGCTGAGTTATTGCTATGCATCAGAAAAAAAAAAAAAAAGAAAAAGAAAAAAACCCTGCCTAATTAATCATGTTAATCAAATTGTACAATAGCTTTGTAAATTTACCGTGGGACTGAGCTTTCATCCCAAGAACAAGCTCTGCATATTATACAACAAAGGTGATATTAGAAAATGCCACTGATATTATATTAGACTCGTGGCGTGGACAAAACTGTTTACAAAAAGAATGACAATGTATAATTGAAAAATTAATCGACCAGTACTTCACCAATTAATATCTCTGTAGTTCCCCTTTAAAACGGACTTCTTAAAGTGGCAGTATCCAATTAATCTCCCTTCTGATGGCACAAAACAAACTTTTTTTTTGCCACTTCAAAGGAATGTCTTTAATCTTTAACATGGAAATTTAGTATTCTGAATGTCAACAATGAAAGGATTCAATAAAAGGCTTTAATCCATGTCTTTCTTCAGTTTTTAATTGCATTGGTAAACAGCAATTCACTTGCGTCTTGATGTTTTTGACGGGCTGAAACTGTGTAATATTCCCTGAGGTCACATTGTTTCATGCGTGTGTTTTTTTTTTTTTTTTGTTTGTTTATTCCGGCGGATTTGTTTGGAGATGAGAGGATTTGAGAAGGTCACCATTTGCACATGCAAAAGATCCTTCAGTTGCAACCGCGCCGCTGCTTCTCTGCCCTCTCTCTGTCTTGTTTGCTCTCACATTTGTTTCCAGATTGTGGAGTTTAGAGTTCAATTCAGATATCATCAGGGAAGTCGCAGTCGCCAAGAAGGTTATGCTAAATTTTCAAGTGCAACATTTGCAAGTACCCTCTTGTGATTATGCGCGGCACTTTCTGACACTCACTGTATTCTCCTCGGTGAAAAAACGTTACCTTGGGCAGGCTCCTCCAGAAAGACTAGAACAAATAATTGTGTGATCTCTCTAAACAGAATGCAGAGTGAAAGATTAGAAAAGGCCTTTGTCTTTGGATTAGGTTTCAACACGGTGTCAATTGGCATAGCACAAGCTGCATTTGAAGGCAGTGCTTTTATAGTTGAGATCAAACATAGGGAACAGGAGATGATTTGTTTTGATTCAGTGGTCTGTGGTTAGTGGTTCATGTCCATCCTCTCTGTGGGCTGTGTGAGATCTAACCCCGCTGATTCATTGACAGCTATTCCAATGTACACAATATCCTCGCATACAGTATCACATGGCACGCGACAGCAGTGGCAGTGGACCTTTATTTGTCCACTAGGGACAATTGGTTTTGCTACAGTGGCAATAAAGACAACAGAGGGTGGGACACACAAAATAAAAACCACACAAACATAAGCACATATATAAAAACCACATATAAAGTCAGAGGTAAAAAGTAAACACATGATGTACCAAAGTTGAAATATTAGTGATGAAAGAAGGAAGAAAGAGGCATGGTAGGAAATGTGCTGATGCTACCAGTCCTTTACAGAGCCGAGCAGTGAGACGGCGTAGGGTATGAAAGAGAGTTTGTATCTGTTAGTGAGCTGATGGTTGTCTGAGGCAGGAACCAGAGGGCAGGGACTCAAATTCTAAATACAAGCGGTGGCTATTGTCACATAAAATGGATTCTGCTTTCTTTAACAACTGTCTGTCATACAGTTCAGACACACTTTTTCTGCTGAGTGCCAGGGATTTTGCTACTGACCTTCATCACCCGCGTTAATGAGTTTTTTTTTTTTTTTTTTTTTCTGTTTGAGGTTGAGATATGCACACCAGCAGATAAAAAAGGTTTACAAAACAATGTCATCCGGGGTATGTCAACCTGGAACTTGGCTTGCTTCCGCGGACAAAAATAAAAAGACGCTGCTGGCTTTTCTTACTCATCATGTCGTATCTGTATTCCGGTCAAAGATCATCTCATTTTAAAATCATAATGCCCAAATACTTGTAAGACTCAGCAATTTCAACATCTTGGCCTTTAATTATAGTGTTTGAAGGGGTTGGATGGTGATGTCTAAAACCAACACACATGTCCTTGGTCTTTGTCACATTCAGTTCTAAAAATGCTAAAAAAAAAAAGTAAATAAAAAAAAATAAATTAACTAGTGTAAAACAGGACCGTGAGACATTTCAGTGTTGTTCAGTGTTTGTTAATGAGCCGCTCTATTCGCACATGGGCTCGGCCTGACCGGGGAGCCGGCGGGCAGAGTGAAGTCTGTCTAATGTCCCATCCAACAGATGCAGACGTTTGTCCTCTCACATACAGCTCTTTCAGGTAATGTCTCCACCAGTCCAGGGTTGCAGTGCATGTGTGTAAGGGAAGTAACTGTGTCATCTGCAAACATCACAATATGATGGTGTAGCGGGATAAGGAGATGTTCAGTTTTATTGCCCCTTTTCTTCCCTGCATTCTTTAGTTTTGATTTTTAGAAAGATCTCTCCTTGTCTGTCCACGGGGGCTATAGAATTTAATAAATACTGCATGCTGAAATACAAAACAGCTTATATGATCGGCTTTATCTTTTAACAGAATTATTAATAAAGGAAAATAAGTGTTTTGTGTCTAAAACTGAATAGCTGTTTTTCTCAGAGGTAGAAACACAAAAACAACAAAGTGCCTCGCATCCTGGTTAATGACTAAATGCACGGGCTGAATTTATTCAAAGTTTGGGCTTCCTTTTTGCCCTGGCTGGTCCTGTTTGCCCTTGCCTCACAACCTGAAGGGGAATCAGAGCTTCAGGACTTGATGAAGTGGGGCTCTTTGTGAGGAACAAAGGGTTACTCCATCTTGGTTTTATCTGGCTGACATCTTGGGTCCTCAGGGAGTTTTAGTTCCCCAGAAGTTATTCATTCTTCCAGTCACGCTGTGCAAGTGCTTTGGACTGGGGCAACATGCAGAGAACGAAAGAAAGAAAAAAAAAAGCAAGCAAAGAAGAAAGGATGCACTGGAGGCTATGGCTGCTGATTAGGCCCGAGCGATAGAAATGCATTTGACAGTTAACATGTTTCACTCCTTTCACTCACTCCCCTTGCACATTTATCACTTCATTTTACTTTTTCCCCGCGCATTGACGCTACAATAGCAATTCAGTGCATTATTGAAATGTAACACACACTCCCATCTCAGTCGGCTCATGATATTTAGCAGTTTCGTGGTTACCGGAGGATTCAGTAGGTAGTGATGATGTGTTAGGAGTGACAAGGCAGCAGCGGTGGGATAGAGAGTGGAATCCCCTCTGGGAATGGCTCCTGTTTCATCACATAACTCCACCTGTCATATATTCTCTTGTGTGCTACCTTACTCATTTATTCTCTTTTTCTCTCTCTCTCATATTTTCTGAATTTCATTTTCCCTCTCAGGCTTTTACAGAGTATACGCTCACTGTATACAAACTAGGGACATTTACTCTTTTCATGAAGTACACTGATGACACTGATGATGTCAATTCGGGAATAAGCCATTAACCCTTATTGATTCCGTTATTAAATCTATACCAATCCCAAAGAACGAGTTTTGCCATAACAAAGAGTAGCAGTAGTTAAATAGTAGTTAAAGAGTAGCAGACAAATTAGTAATTAATTTTAAAGCACCGGGATAGTTGAGATGCAGATTGTGCAAACTTTTGGAGATATTTTCTAACATTAGTCTATCATGTCTTCTTTCACCCTCTTCTTATTTTCTCGTGTTTTTCTCCATTCATCTCTCATTGACATTCTCTTGTGCCCGTTCTCTCTTTCCCACCACCTCTGCCAGACTGTCATTGTCTGTCGCCACCCTTTACTCTTTCTCTCCGTGGGGAGGTTGTGTTGTTGCATCCCTTGGGGATAAACACACTGAGTTCACCACCAGTGCACCTCTCTTTGGGAACACAGACTGACCAGTCGCACTCTGTCTTCACTGCAGATTTTACAATAGACTGACTAGCTCCGCTCCAGTAGCTCACACTGCTCAGTGTTCATTCATCTAATCAGTGGTGTTTTCTCTTTAACGGCATGATAGCAGCGGAAATTGAAAATTCTGAAAAATGTATCACTCATCTCCTTCCTGTATTTCATTCTTTTATTATTAAACACACACACACACACACACACACACACACACAGCCTTTTGACACGTAATCTATTCAAATCACATCAAATACATAATCTCAGTCAATAATGAGCTGTATGTCTTTCATATTGTTAAATAAAATAATCATTTGAGTTGTGATATGGATTACAGACAAATATGTTGATGTTTGAAATATGTTTATTTGACTTTTCAGCACATTCCATGCAAATTAAATAATGCAGGTAGAATTTAACAAGGCAGTGGATGTCCTTATATCTGTGGCTTTGTACTCAGGATTTTGCAGTGACTGTGCATGACTACTGTTTAATCATACATGAACAAATAAGCGGCAAGTAACACATACTGTGACCTAAACATTGCACTTTAGGTGAGAGGCAAAAGAAAGTACAAGCTCATATGCTTCATCACTCAGCATGTGTGCCATCCAACTAACACAATAAATCCACAGAGCTGTCTCATGACGTTGCTTCTCGCATTATCAAGGAAACATAGTATGCACATGTCTTAAATGTACATTTCACAATTTTGGCTGTTACAGCTGACACCAGGTGTATCCCACAGGTCCACATTTGGACAAGTGGGTAATTAATGACCAGATGCACTAACATGTGAAGCCAGAGGTCATCTTTTTATACTGTGTCATTCTGCAGAAAAGAGGATACATGCAGTTTCAAATACCTACTCCTGTTCATAGTAGGTAGCAGTAGGTATGGGGAACAAGCACAGAAGGTATGATGATGTACACAAATAAATTCTGCTCATGGCCTCTTGGACACCAGAGCCTGCCCTGGCCACATGTTTGGGAATGACCCCAAACTTTTTTTCTTTGCTTGTTGCTAAGGCAACATCAGTTACCAAGGCAATATTTAGGCAGTGGGAAAAAAAAAAAAAAACAAAAAAAAAACAAAACATTAAAATGCTATTTCTTTTGACTTTGCTTTGCCATTCACAAAATTCTCTGTCTGTGTCATAACTGTAGGGGTTGCTGTGTACACAAACTGGGAGACACAGGTGTTGAGCACCATCTGAGCAGTGACACTTTTATGCTCGATGAGCCTAATAGACTGAAAACCTCTTTAGCAGCCGCTATTCAAATGAGAGCATGGCTCAGGTGTATTAGCTGTAATTCTCTGACAAAGGGTCCTGTCAGTGGTAACAAATGGCAGGGGGACGATAGGCTAATGTGTGAGTTATCCCTCCCGGACCACTCAGCCCTTTAGAGTGGCTGACTGGAGACCATTCTAACAAAATATAGTCTGTCGCTATTAGTCTCTCTGTATGGGCCCACCAGTAAAAATGCCTGAGTCAGGAAGAAAAGGGGAGCGAAAGCAAGAGGGAAAACAGGAAGTTTTGTATGAAATTTGGGTGGATTTTCTTTTTTGTACCACAGCTGTTTAGGCCTTTAATTAGAGGACAAAAAAAGATGTTTGAGAGAAAAGAGAAGTTTTCCAAGAGAAATGTTAAGTTATATTAAACAGCAGTTTCCTTCTACAGGCAAGAAGATAACACATGGACCATATATAAAAAAAAAAACATTATTATTTCAGGCAAGGTAAAGGCATTTAAGAGTTTGAGGCTATTCTTTGCACTATTCTTTGTAACAAAGTTACACAGGCAGCCCAGCTATATACACAAAGCTGCAGTACACCCTCCTGTCAGAGCCAGTGTCATTACTATTCGCAAGGGCCTGTCAAAAGAATGAAATATTTGTGCTCTTGAATTATACGAAGGATGAAATTTCTTCTAATAGTGTTCTTCAAATCTGGTGATCTCTCTAAACTCGTTGAATACATTACAACAGCTGGAGAGCTCTACTGGAGTGGATATTCTTAATGAATAGATAGACGAGACCAAGTGTTAACGTCCGTGTCTGAAAAGTGAAGCCACTGCGGAAGTGCTTTAAACCTGCATTCAGTCTAACAGCCAGCAGGGGGCGACTCCACTGGTTGCAAAACGAAGCCTGATTCAGTAGACTCCCAATGTTAAAATGTCAACTTATACAGCAGAAATAAACATATTTACAGCATGGTTCAAGAAAAATGTTTCTGTCTCTGTAGCTTATTTCCCTCACCATGATATCTGAACTGGTGGTGAATTTCCATATAAGTAATCAGTTAACTTTATATTAGGGCTTAAAGTTATGCATCATTGGAGGCTTGTCTGCTTTGGGTGCCAGGTGGGTCAGGTCCCTTCACGTCTGGCTTGACACATTGCTCTCGGGATTCCAGATATGATTTAAACCAGCTGAGAGCTTGTTCAGAAAAGTTTAGTTAATAGTATCATGGAGTAGCATCCCTTGATACCACCTTCCTTGGGTTGTATATCATGGGGTAGACGACCGAAGCAGGTAAACGATCCAAATGTACGGTGACTACTATTTCTTACCCAATTAAAACATTTAGGTAAAACGACAGCGATCTAAAGATTGTATCAAAAAATCTTAGCTTAAGACTGCATAAAATGCCAATTTATGATGGAGCTTTGATCGAAATCAGAGGTTCTGTCAGTGCACTCAAGCTGCTCTCAAGTCTATGGGACTTTAGAGCAGCACTGTGGGGATTTGCAGCTGGAGTTTTTACTCTCCTGCATGAATTTCCATTGTTCAGTCATAAGCAAGGCCTCTGCTAATGATGATTGGATTGAATAATGCATCCGGGATACACTCTGTGTCTCCAGGGGTGCTGTTTACTGAAAATTACTAAGAGGAGAGGAAGACACATACACAAAAAAAGTGTGTGCTTATGAGTACAATAACACACACATACGCATGCCAAAGTGCACGGACAGATACATGCAGATACAGACAGATGCCCACAAGCACATATACATGTGCATGGACACAAACATCAACATGAAGGCATACACACACACACACACACACACACACACACACAAACACACATACACAAAGAGGCACAAGCATGCACACAGTGGGGCTTTCTCATTAGCCTGAGCTAATGAACATAAATCCAATATAGTCCATTAATGAATAAACAGACTAAATAAAGTAATCAGGCTTCAGCTGCTCCCTATGAGGGACTATGCTAATTTTTACATTTTAATTAACAACAGCATTATACCGTTATTATGGACTAATATTATTACTGTTATTATGGACTAACCTTCACATCATAATTCAGTGTGTAACATTTAAAGCCTGCCATGGAGGAGAAATAGTCTGAATACAGAATAAATGTGAAGCTGGACTGTTGATGCTTTACTGTACATTGCAGCAAAAAGATAAGATGTTCCTCAAAGCGCTGAACTCTTCATTTGTTGACAGTGCTGTTGTTCAGTACACCTGATTGGGCTGCCAGCACATTTAGAGGCACATTTGGATAGCTGATAACCTTTAACCATCTGTTTAGACTCAGGCCTGAGAGGAAATAACTCCTTTTAGCTCTTTCAAAGGGTTCAATTTGAAAGTGTCGACTCGGCTAAGACAATGGCTCACCAACTTTTGTGGTTGTGTGGTGCTGACTGAGTTGGCGTTTGAGCCACAGTAAGGGTAAGTGCTGAGAGCAAAGTCCCATTTAATTTTGAAAAAGCTGTAATAAAAAAATAAATCAGTCTGTGTGGACCCTTTTAAGTTGCAATGGCAGAAAGAACCACCACTGGAGTGTTGAGCAAAACAATGCCTTTGTCATAGAAACACAATGCCTCATTAATTCTTTGACAGTGTGTGTCAGCAAGCAGTGACACTGCATGTCAGCCAACAAGCCATACAGGGATGCTGGATTGAATAGTAATGGCTATTTCATCCATTTAAATTTTGTATCATGTACCCCGTGATTATACCAGCAAAGGAGCACATTTGGAAACTATTGAAATATTTTCAGTATAGAGGGAGGGAGTGGTGGTTGACATTCTCACTAATGTGAACATGGCCTTGGCAGGCTTCAGCAAAGTGATCCTGCATCGATATTCATGTCAGGATTCAAAGCTGATGAGAGCTGACTGAGAGCTGGAGATTGGATCCTGGAAGTCAGGGAAAGTGACAAACAAATCTACATGTTTATCAAGGGAGTGTGCACGTGTGCCCAGAAACATTTGCATGCACATACACACATTCACACACATTCACACACATGCAAATACACACATATCTACAGACCAACACTGCGCTCGCACACGCACACGCACACGCACGCGCACACACACACACACACACACACACACACACACACACACACACACACATGCACAAAAGGCAGAGACACACAGACAAATACTTCTCTTTGCATGCAAAATTGATCAAACTGGTTGGCAGCGCAATGCATTGTAATTTAGTGGGAGTGCAAAATGGGTTCTGATTACAGGCCCATAGAGGGATAGTTGACCCTCTTGCCCGGTATCTACAAGACACAGTTCTCAGGTTACCATGGCTACAGCTCCCCAGTTACTACTTCCTCATACTTCCTGTTTGAGTTTGAGTCTGCCCACTCTAAAAGTTACCTATACAAGCTTTAACCCCTTAAACTTTGATTCCCTTAATTTGCCCCTCAAATAACTTCAAAGTTAGAAGACATTTGTGTCCATATTGTGCAACAATGTCACTTATTCTGTATCTGCTGGTGGCAGCTCTTCATTGTAGCTACATCATGCATTTATTCAAAGCCAAGACAAAACTGTTTTATGGCTGCACCATTCCATCAAATAGAAAATATCTACATGCCGTATGTACCATTTTATATTTTTTATTCTTTTTTTTATTATCATTCTATATTTAATTTCCCTGTAACTCAGTGGGACATGCGTGTTAACTTTGTAGGCCTTGGGATCTCCACTAGAATTTAAAAGCAAGTGCTGTGAGTTTGAACAAAACTCAGAGGCGCAGCGATGGCCTTCCTGTGGGAGCAGCAGAGGTGAAGGGATTGAGTCATTTCAGGAGGTTGTCAAACTGATGAGGAATAGTTTAATATGACTGCCATTTTGGTCATTACATGTTTCTGGCTTCATCAAATTCAGTAGTACAGTATTATGACTATGACACTCAGTCTTATTAACTCAAAATAAATAAATAAAACACCACAAATAATAAAAACTTACATATTTCAATTTCAGCATCAAATATTGAGATATAATATTATGTAATTATCAGGCATTGGCCGAAGCCTAACTATTATGCCAAGCTACAAATAATTATCCTCCTCATGCTTAATGGACACAAAAATTATGTTTTATTATTGTATTTAATGGGAGGTCATTTGGACTTTTTGGAATAGGCTACCCTTTCTTTTAGTATTTTTTTTTTTAGTAATTCCTTTCAATGTCGTGCCCTTTTAAAAGTAGTTGTGATGGTACAGAAAGCAGATGAGCCCTTTCAAGAGGGAATTTTTGTGAGTCACTAGAAGAAGAAAAGAGGGTAGAAGCTTGAGCCCCCTTTGGACCCAATCCCTTTGGACCACCTGCTGACTGGGTAAATAAATAAAGAGCGGATAAATAAATGGATGATTCAGAAGGAGAAGAAACAGTTACACATAAAGTGCCAAATTCTCTCCTCCAAAATAATTGTTTCCCCTGGCGTACCCTCACTTTCATTCCTTGGTTCTCTTGTGACGCCTCTCTCTCTCTCTCTCTCTCTCTCTCTCTCTCTCTCTCTCTCTCTCTCTCTCTCTCTCTCTCTCTCTCTCTCTGGAAGGGAGGGAGATACTCAGGCGGTCAGGATGACAGATGAGAGGAATCCCCGAGTTGTCAGAAACTATTCTCTACACACATCTGTCAGCTAACCGCTCTTCAAAGGCAGAGAGAGAAAACGAAAGAGATATGGGAAGAATGCAGGGAAAATGAGAGGAAAATGAGAAAGATAGTGTGAAAATGAAAGAGAGGGAGAGGCGAGCTGGGGAGACAGATGGGAGCGAGGAGACAACACAATAACAAAATCAGGAAAATATGGAAGCGCAACAACGTCAAAAGAGAGGCGGAGAAACAACCGGAGAATAACAGAGGGACAATATGGAAACAAGAAAGCTGAAGCCAACAAAACTCAGGAGCCTTATGTTTATTAAACAGCTGGAAAAACAGGCTTTGTATACTCAATTGAGTACAAAACATGACAATGAATTCTGAGTTCCAATAACAAGGAATGACAATGTGAGAATGAAGAAAATATGGAGAGAGAGAACATGCCTGCCAACAACAGATAGACTGTCACATCAGTGAATAAGAGAAGGCCAGGGGCAGAGCTGGTATCACTCCAACTGCAGAACCCAGCAGCCCCCCACTATTGGTCTGTCAGTGTGTTGACCAAGAAATTCTGCTATATCACCTGTCGCATTAGCCTGTCCAAGGTGCCGCTGTGGATCAGACCTTGTTTTAGCCCATAGATACAGACTGAAATGATACTGCTCACATTCAATGTATGGACTGAACTGAAGAGCTGAATACATTCCTGTCCTTGGTGGAATCCGTCAGGGAACAGAGCATGTGTTACTGCTGGCAGGATTTTACTGAAGAAACAGTGAAACTGTACACAAGCAATCAAATAATAGTATAAATGGCATAAAACAACATTTTTCTCTGAAGCCAATCAGTTAATTATAACTAAAGTTTCAATGAAGGTTTAATTTAATGGCAATAAAAGAACAAAACAAGTCATCAGTGACCTTGCACAATTGGTGCAAGTCACCCTCGGTGTTATTGTTTTATTCATTTGTTTTGGAACATGCAAACTCCAAACAGAAAGGACCCTGACTGCAGCCAGGAATTGAACCCAGGACCTTCTTGCTGTGAGGCAACAGTGCGAAGCACTGCACCACCATGCCGCCTTGATTGCTTTGTAATTTTTTTTAATAAAAAATAAATAAATAAATAACTCTTTCGGGACAATCAGATTTATACTCAAAATGCCAGCTCTCAGTGTCAAAATTCATCATTCTCCATCATTCACCTGCATTTCATCCAAAAAAGCCCAGCTGAGGCTCAGAAACTGTGTGCAACAAAGGGAGGGACAGAGGGACAGACAGACGGATGGGTGGATGGAAACCAGTATATATAGTCCCTTGTCAAACTGTGGACGTGCAGGACAACAAGGATGGATGATGTTGCTCACAGTCACCAAAATGAAAATCACTTTATGCTGGCTCCCTGAAAAGATATAATCATACCACAAAATAAAAGTCTTGACTTCATGATAAAAGCTAAAACTTAAGCACAACACCTCAGCAAAAAAACAAGTTCACTTGCACTTTTACAAACAGTGTAGTACAGCGCAGCGCATGACCGAATGTCCCTGCAGCGTGTCATTAAAACATTGCAAAAGATTACAGGGACAGCACTCCCGTCCCTAGAGGACATTTACCCGCCACCAGAGAGTCTGCAGACGAGCCCAGAGCATCACAGCGGCCCCAACCCAACCACAGCAAGGACTCTTCTCACTGATGCCAAGTGTTATACCTCCACTTCCGCCTCCTCTCTTTCTCTGTGCATATGACAATAAAGCCTTTGAATCCTCCTTGAATCCTTTAGCACAATGAATGGAATTGAACACAAAAACAGTCAGGACTGGCATTCACCCATTATTGGAAGTGAAAGGCGCTGGAATCTTTATCTGTTATTACTGTATCGCTACAGTTGGATGGAATTTCTTTATCTCCAAAATGTCAGCTATTCAGGATTTGCAAAGGACATTCATGATGATTTAAATGAATCACTATGCATTTTCAAAAATACACAATGGTTATTGAAAGTGTTGTGTACACACACAAAGTCCCTCACGCCACAGTGGACCATGTTGTCCTTCATATCAAGTGAAAATGTTACACGCAGCACTCGATGCCAAATACTGCCTATGAAACTTGACCGCAGGGCCATTATAAGAAGTATATTCGGCTGTATCTCTGCCCCCTTGTACTGTTTTAACATAAGCAGGTTGTATTAAAGTGAAAGCAGAACAGCTCCTGTATTGCAGTGGCAGCTTGGTTTGCTCTGGTCTCTCTTTTTATATTACTCCAACACAGACCTACGTGGCCTCGTGCTGCCAGGCGAGCTCCATCGAGACTGCAGCGGAATACTGTAATGAATTTAAAAAGCCGCCAAAAACTACTCTCTCTCTCTCCTGGCCTTAGGACTCAATTTCCCTCGGCAGCATATTGAGTTGGAATCAGATAACTGCCAGAAAGTGTGGAAAATCTAATGCATATCAAGTGAAGAGACATGCTGATACTCCCCGGTGACAGAAACACTGTGCTCTGTACTCGCAAAATACAAACCCAGCATAAAGCTGAAAGGAGAGTGGAGAGTGGGGGGTTAGGGATGGTGGGTGGGGAGGGGGATGGAGATAAAGGTGGGACAGGGAATAGGGAAAAAGTCAGGGTTTTTTTGTCACTGAGGACTGTGGATCTGGGATCGGCTTTGGGCCTTTGTTTGGGGAGTTTCTGTGACATGTGTAGCAATTTATTTCCAGGAATCTCGACCCCATGGGATGGACTGTTTTTCATGTAGGTCCTACATGAAAAGCAGGTTTGACAAACTGTGGAATTAATTTTCAGTTCTGCCACCTAGTGGCTCTGGACATCCGCCACAGGGCCCATCAGGGTGCTTGGATCACCTTGTGTCCACATACTATTTTGTCTCAATTCACTGAATGACTAAGGGGCAAGCTGGACATGTCTGCAAACCCAACTGTCCATTATAAAATGTGTTGTTTTTGTTGTTGTTGTTGTTGTTGTTTTCCCCCCACCTACCATCTTTGGATTCAGATTTGTTGGTCTATGTAACTGCAATACATCCACCAAGTTTCAAGGATCAAGGATCACATAAAACTTGAAGAAATGTGTTTCATTAGGGATGCCTGCCCCATTGGTACTTGTATTTATTAGTATCAACTGAGTTTAAAGGCAGAATGAGTAGGAGTTGCTGTGGAGTGTTGTGTTTGTAGCAACAGTCAGCTATTACCTCCCCCTGAATACCAAAGATGAATATCTTTACATACCTTTAAGTCTCTGAGTTTTATCATATCACTGCTTCTGACATTATTACTGCTCAGATTAACTTAGTGTAACTCCTGCAAACTTTCCCCTGCTTTTTTTTTCAACCGAGAACCCAGGTTTGTGTCACTGAGTGACACTGACTGCTATTTACGAGGTCTGAGCAAAAACAGTGGTAGGTGGAGAGAGGTTTGGCGGGTTGGCGGGAGCTTTGAGGGAGCTGCTAAATTGGGGGAAATGAAGAGAAAACGGTGTGAGGTGTAAATGAAAGAGAGAAAGAGGAAAAGACATGAGGACAGAGCAAAGAGGACTGGGGAACAATATTTTTGTTTTGCACTTGTGACTGCATCTGTGTGTGTGTGTGTGTGTTTGTGTGTGTGTGTGTGTGTGTGTGAGAGAGAGTTAGTGTGAGAGAGAGAGACTGACAATGCAGAGTGCTTGTTATTCCACTTATGTGTTAGTTTTAATGGGTGTACCTGTCACCTTCTGCTTATCACATCCTGTAATATTATTATACCATAGCCAGGAGAACACAACTTATACTTATTTCCAACTAATGGTATTCCTCTGGCAGTTTTATTATTATTTTTTTAAATATCTTTTCTTTCTTTGTTTATGTAGAGAGTGGTGTGCTGCTTTATTGCCACACTCCCTAAAATTTACACACACGTACATACTTTTACACTCATTCACACTACTGCCAGAGCTTTACGGGCAGAGCAAATATTACTTGTTTATCATCCATCCTGTCTTAAGTCTGGTTCTCTCTTTCTGCACCGTAGCTGCTGTGGCCACTTCTGTGCCTGACAAGGGCATCACAACAGACTCAAATAAAAACCAGAGATGACATTTCATATTTTTGACTCAGATACCAGGCAAAACTGCAAAGTTTTACACAACTTGGGTTAGTTTAAAAGTGCAGTGTATAAAATAGTCCAGACTGATATTATGTGAGGACACTGAAGCCTTATTGTGCAGGGAGAAGATCAGCGGAATGAAGTAAAAATAAAAAAAGTGAGAATCAGTCACACACTGATCACACTGCCTCCTCGTTCCCCTCCATTTGCATTCCCCCCTCATAACCAAAGTGGATTTAATATTGTAAGTTGAATCAACACGGATCAGCTTACTTGACAGCAAGCACTCACAATGTTTTCTACTTTAAGTGTATTTATAATTTGTGCTGAGGGGGGAAAGTGAATGCCATCCAACTTCTCAACCTTCTCCCCCCACTGCTGTATTCTGCAAGGCATAGAAAACAGCACATGCAGTAATCTTGTCTTTTTTACAGTAATTTAATGTGTATTTCATCACATAGTCCCTTTGAGATGTTCTTTAACACAAAAGTGGCCAAGACAACAGCTTTGCCACTCATGTAAAAGTTAGAGACAAACTATACATGAGCACCAGAGCACCAGCACCACAATTTAATTCAGAAAATCAGTAATTGTCTTTATGACTCTCAAGAACTTATTTATTGGCTGCTGGATTCCACAGTACAACTTACTGTGTGTTTTCAGCAAAAACAGAACAACACATTATTTACTCTGTCAGAATGGATGTCAAGAGACATGGATTTTCCTTTTGCTCATTTCTGTCGACTGCGAGTTGTAATGTGATTCTCGTAAACTGAGCTCCTAATCCCTCTCTCGCGAAATGTCAACACAGTCAGTAAAGACATTTGAAACTATACCCGCAAAGTAGTTAAAAGCTGGATGAAAAGTAAACAAATAATGAGAATATAGCTGTTTGTAGATTGAAAAACAAAAATGCTGTCATATAGGGTTTGTTGTATGAAAAATCTCCTTTTATGTTTTGGACGTTTCAGCTGACACTTTTGGAATTGCTATGTATCGTCACCACCGTTCTGACAGAATATTAATGCGGAAATAGTTTTATTTTAAACCTATATCCATCTTTCTTTTGCAGCTTAAGGGATATGAAGCCCATTTTGCTGATGTGACGTTTCACGTGTGTGTCGGCGCATAAACTGTCTTGTTTGTCTTTCTGACAACTGAGGAATGATTGTTTTCTGAGAGTACTGGAACGGAAGAATACCTGTGAAGATGAGGAAACTACTTTTGAAAAGAGAGAGAGGAAAAAAAAAATCTATCTCAGCTACTAAGTAAAACTCGTATCCTCAAGGTGAACAGAGTATCATAAATGTAGCGTGTGTGTGTGCGTTGGTGTTTGTGTGTGAGACGGACGTTGCCTTGGCAGCTTGCAAACCTGTGTGTGGGTGTGTGTGTGTGCATATGAGGTGTGTTGTGGCATTGCTTGCATGCCTCCAAGTGTGTGTGTGTGTATGTGTGTGTGTGTGTCAGCGTATGCCTGTGCACCGCAGTGTACAGAGCAGAGGGGAATCAGGAGGCCTGACTCAGTGATGTTTGCGCGATCGTGTGTGAAATCCAGGCAGCATGCTACTGCCTCTATCTCCGCTCGGCATCGTGGAGTTATAACTGCAGTTTCCCAGACGGATAGTTTGGGTGTGATTCTTAACTATGTGGAAAGAGTTGTCAGTCAGATTGAGAACCTCGCTCTCCCCTCTCTAAATGGATTCGGTTCCAGTGATGCGCAAGGTGTAAAAGGCACACGCTCAAGCAGGCATCTCCTCCGCCACAGACACATAAACACGCACAATTTCTCTCCCTCCCTATTGCTGTGTGTTTCGTGGTCTATCACTCCTACGTTTATGTCCTCTTCACTGTTTCCTCTGTGTGCGTGCGTGTGCGTGTGTGTGTGTGTGTGTGTGTATGTGGCAGTGACGGTAGAATGGAGGTATATTAGTGACAGGGTGACAAGTGATGATGACTTACAACCACATATAAAGGCTTTTAACACCCAGGCTTGGCAGACAGGATAGCGAGGAGGAGGAGGTGGAGGAGGAGGAAGATGAGAGGAAGAGGAGGAGGAGGCAGAGGGGGAAGAGGAGAGATATTTCGATTTCCGCCCTCCTCCCGTCACCCGCTGACAGTGTGTTGGCACTGGCATCGCTCCGTCCTCCTCTCTCTGTGTCACGACCTGGCAGAGAGCAGAAAACAGATACAGTATTTATTTTTTTTGTTTCCCTCTCCGTTGCTATTCTTCTTCATCCCTTTCTGACAAATCTATCCTCCCCTATAATTTCCCTCTAGCCCCCCTGTCCTTAGTCACTCCTTTCTTCCTTCCCTCCTGCTTTCCTTCCTTCCATCCCACACATTTTGTCTCCACTGATCACACAACAACACTGCCACTGTGTCCTCTCCTATTTTTCCTTCAATCTGCAGATTTATTTAACAGTGTTAAAGGTGCACAATGCAAAATCATCTAGGGCTGACCAGTTTTGAAAACCCCAAAATTATGATATCCTCAGAAACTTTGCCATATGCACTTTTAATATAATTCAATTAAAGTAAATATAATATAAAATAAATAAATAAATAAATAAATGCCAATGCAAAATCACCTTGAATATTGCACCAATGAGGCTTATACGTATTTTGAATTAACTTTTTGCACATTTTTGAAGTCTGAAAAACTACTAAACCACCATTCACCCGGTTCTATTATTTCAGTGATGATCCTAATCAATATATTTCACTCTCAGCAGGTTTGGTGGGGCTGGTGGCGTTAACTGTGCTGCACCAGAACACTTTACCTGGCAATTACTGAGCTTTACCTCAGGTAGCTTAGTTTGCAGTATTCCACTGTAGATGTTTTTTGTAGATATCAAATGTAATTATGGTGTTGGCTTTCTGTTGAAGATAAGCGAACTGGGAGGAGTATGAAAAGCCTAGTCAAATGTGATCAGATGGTGAGAATCAGCCTGCACTGGCACCATCAACTGGATTTGAATTGCAAATGTTGCTGGAGCGAGCTCAAACCAAATTTAGATTTAAAGTCGGGTTTCAAGGCTTTTACCCTCTCTATCGCTCAGTGTGTAATAACTCAACCGCTCTCGTTTTCCAGATCATAAGGAAATGAGAAGAAAAGTGAACAGAAAAGAATCAAGGTAATGGAAATTATGGATATGCAGATGGTGGATGGAATATTTCGGTGCTGTGGTGGAGGAAAACAAGAGATTGGTTTGGTCTTCTGAGAGAGCTGCTGCATGTAATAACTGCTGCTGCTATATGTAATAACTATTTATAAGTTTACTGATGTATTGCTGTTGTTTAATTTTCTTATGGTAGATGCTTTACTATCCTTATTCCTTACTGCAAAAGGCTTAATTTTTTTCAACAGGAGGAGTTGTACTGTCAGGAAGTATTCCCAATCCTGATGTAAAAAAACAAACAAACAAAAAAGTTTTTAGTAGAAAAAAGATTCAATTGATGTTGCACGTAAATGTCACACATCATCTGAGAGTCAATAATCTGCTCTCTGCAGTCTCTAAACGTGACTGTGAACTGTAGCTCTCAGTTAATGAAATCTTCATTGTCTTCATTGCGCAGGTTCTAGACCAGAACAGATTTCCCTGCAGACAGATGCCGATTGAACAGATTTCTTTTCAATACGACCTGGCATAACCAAACATGTTACTGTGTCAGGCGAGCTGTCAGGTGTGCACGCTGTCAGATTGGATCTTGGCTGCACTGAGATCTGATCTCAAAACCCACACGCTGAGATGGATCCACATTCTGGCTTGCGCGTCCATCAGATCTCAGTTGTATGTGGACATAAATCTGCCCACAGTCTGGGTATTACAAGCAAAATCATTAATTACCATTTCACGTGTGGACAAATCAGTTAGACCTGATCTGAGACCTGATTGGACAGTCTTGTTCACTGAAGATATATTGAAAAAAACTGGAGTAATGAAGAGTTGTTTTGTTTTTGTAAGCCCCTTTTTCATACCATCTGCACAGATTTCTGATGGCCTCTCTTTGATATGATCTCTAAACGTTTTTACCTCAGTTATTCTCAAATCACGATATTGATTTTACCACTATTTAATTAACCTTGAAATTTAGTGAAATATAGAGGCTCAATCAGTAAGACTACTTCATTTACCAACCTGCCTGCTCTACCCTTCACTTATTTCCCACCTAATCAGTTGAGGCAACGCCTTTTTGCTGCTCCTTTATTCATAAATTGTTCATCAGCCCCTTACATTTGCTACTCATTATAAGTCAGTTTAAATCTCAAGAAGTCAGCACTCTTTCAGCCAGAAAGTGTCTATGCCAAAGTTTTGATTCAATAAAACCTTTCAAATTCATAAACTTTTTCAAACTGGACAGTACATAGTGGTTATGAGCATTTAGAAGCATATTTAATGTTATGTAACAACATTTTATTGTGCAGATTTCATATTGCTTATTGATAGTTTCAGTAAAATACAGTATATGTGCTAATCTACAGATATGCATTGTCCTATTCTATAGTGAAAAAAATAAAGGATTGGTGGGATTTGAACCATTTATAGAAAGCACAGGTGTCCCAAGAACACAAGCAAGGACAAACGACCACGCCAACTGTAAGGTCTGCATTCACCAACAATAGCTATAAACTGACCGCATATTTTATTCTACCTTTCCACTTGTGTGGAACGACCCAAGAAAAAAAAAAAATAAAAAAAGTTTTCAAAGTCACATTAACCTGCACTACAATTACAACTCTGGGCACAGAATCAGCACATGCGGGCAAGCTAATGGTAATTACTAATTATCCACTTGTTCACACACTCACACACACACACACACACACACACACTTACAAGTACTCAAGTGGACAAGGACAAGCACAGATGTACACATGCACGCATGCATAAACTCATAAAAACAGACAGTGCACACAAACTTACACAGATGGCGTGTATGTGCATGCACACACACACAAGAACACACACACACGCACATCATATAAGGCATAACATATTGACTATCAGTTACTCATTTGCTTTTAAGTAGTTTTGTTTTCTGACAAAGTGGAATTTGATTTTTCTCTCTCTTTTTCTGTCTCTTTTTGAGCTTGCTTTCTGACTCTCCCTCTCTCTCGCTGAATTTTTTCACTGTCAGCAGCAAACTGAAAGCAGCCTCAGCAAGCTGGGAGAAGACTTTATTTGTCCACCGTGGGGAGCCGCATCAGTTCAATTGTTCAGAGAGTAGTAGAGCCATCGCAACAGAGAAACACACAGACCTACTCAGAAATGGCTTTGCACTCACACAAAAGGCACATATACACACGCAATACACTCTCAAACAAACACACCCACATCGACACTGGACCAGGATGAAAATTACACCGTGTACCCAATGCACACTAATACAAACAGCCGTATTCATTCTTGTGAGTAACCTCACTGAGTATATTCATTTCTGCTTCCCTTAAATTCATCCTGAAACTCCATTGAGCGTCTCTTGCTTTCGTAAATTTATAAATTTCTTGTTGAAACAGATTGTTGGGACAGGGCTTAACATAGACACACATCTAATATGAGATCCAATTTTGTTCATCTCTACTAGTTCAGCATGATGCTGCCATAATTTGATTTGCAGGATGTAAAAGTAATGAGATTTTGATACGAAAGTACACAAAATCTAAATTTGGCAAATTCTTTGGCATTTATTGCAAAAGAGGCGAATATTTTGGCAAGGAAAATCAGCCAACAATTTGAAAAGGTGATTTTTCATCTCATTCATTGTGACTTTAAAATGCCAGCCAAATTTTCACTTTGGAGAATTTTCTTCATCTTTCTACCTTTTTGATGATATTTGGTCCTTATAGTGGTGATACAAGAACACTCATATGAAAACACCTTTAAGGCACACAAATGCACTTATCATCTATCCAATAATAGCAAACACATTTTTTAAGGCGTGAAATATAAAGAATCAAAATCAGGTGTAAACAGCTGCAGAACAGCTTCTTAAAATATGAAGAAAAAAAGGGAGCCTGCGCGCTACACTCTGCTCCAGATTTGATAAGGATATTAAAACCCAAGCCAAACATAAACAAATGCATGATGTGCACATATGAACCTCCGCCCCCATCACACACAGAGAGAGAAAACATATGCATCCATGCAGGGAAATACACCCCTCTATACAGGGATGTGAGGTCCATAATGCATTACACCTGCGGGGGAGATAAACATGTTTCATGTCAATGTACAGCTGCTATCAGTTTGGACCATAACCACGGCTGAATATCACACTCTGCTGTAATAGAGTTAGAGTGTGAACGCGTATGCGCGGGCCAGCCTGGCCTCACCGGTAAAAGGATAACAGTGGTTGTTAAAGGGGATTAAAACGACAAATGTCTACATTCTCTTCAAATCACATCAAATCAAATCAAATCAGCTTTATTTATATGGCACTTTTCACACACCACCGTTGATCCAAGCCGTAAACAAACACAAGAGAGGGAAATCAGTGATGACAGTATTGATGATAGTGAACAAATAATAACAATAGTGATGGCAGCAGTAA